>NC_136866.1:31791433-31913492 GCF_951799975.1 Gobius niger
CAGGTGGTGGACATGCGTCGCTCCGAGGGACTGCGGGAGGAAGTAGGCAGTGAAGCAGGAAGTGTTGCCGTGGAGACAGTGCGCATGGCCCCGCCCCTCGCTAGGTCAGAGTTCGGCTTCAACCTGAGCTTCGACGAACTCAGCAACGTGGGTCTGGAGGAGCAGCGCCCCCCCTGGGCCATGACGGTACAATAACCCTCTGGTGTAGTAACAGTCTTTGTCCTGTAGGGCCCTCCTGACTCTGGTGTAGTAACAGTCTATGTCCTGTAGGGCCCTCCTGACTCCCCTGACTCTGGTGTAGTAACAGTCTTTGTCCTGTAGGGCCCTCCTGACTCTGGTGTAGTAACAGTCTTTGTCCTGTAGGGCCCCCCTGACTCTGGTGTAGTAACAGTCTTTGTCCTGTAGGGCCCTCCTGACTCTGGTGTAGTAACAGTCTTTGTCCTGTAGGGCCCCCCTGACTCTGGTGTAGTAACAGTCTTTGTCCTGTAGGGCCCTCCTGACTCTGGTGTAGTAACAGTCTTTGTCCTGTAGGGCCCTCCTGACTCTGGTGTAGTAACAGTCTTTGTCCTGTAGGGCCCCCCAGACTCTGGTGTAGTAACAGTCTTTGTCCTGTAGGGCCCCCCAGACTCTGGTGTAGTGACAGTGTTTGTCCTGTAGGGCCCTCCTGACTCCTCAGACTCTGGTGTAGTAACAGTCTTTGTCCTGTAGGGCCCTCCTGACTCCTCAGACTCTGGTGTAGTAACAGTCTTTGTCCTGTAGGGCCCTCCTGACTCTGGTGTAGTAACAGTCTTTGTCCTGTAGGGCCCTCCTGACTCCACAGACTCTGGTGTAGTAACAGTCTTTGTCCTGTAGGGCCCTCCTGACTCTGGTGTAGTAACAGTCTTTGTCCTGTAGGGCCCCCCTGACTCCTCTGACTCTGGTGTAGTAACAGTCCTTGTCCTGTAGGGCCCTCCTGACTCCCCAGACTCTGGTGTAGTAACAGTGTTTGTCCTGTAGGGCCCTCCTGACTCCCCAGACTCTGGTGTAGTAACAGTCTTTGTCCTGTAGGGCCCTCCTGACTCTGGTGTAGTAACAGTCTTTGTCCTGTAGGGCCCTCCTGACTCCACAGACTCTGGTGTAGTAACAGTCTTTGTCCTGTAGGGCCCTCCTGACTCTGGTGTAGTAACAGTCTTTGTCCTGTAGGGCCCTCCTGACTCCCCAGACTCTGGTGTAGTAACAGTGTTTGTCCTGTAGGGCCCTCCTGACTCCCCAGACTCTGGTGTAGTAACAGTGTTTGTCCTGCAGGGCCCTCCTGACTCTGGTGTAGTAACAGTCTTTGTCCTGTAGGGCCCTCCTGACTCCACTGACTCTGGTGTAGTAACAGTCTTTGTCCTGTAGGGCCCTCCTGACTCCTCAGACTCTGGTGTAGTAACAGTGTTTGTCCTGTAGGGCCCTCCTGACTCTGGTGTAGTAACAGTGTTTGTCCTGTAGGGCCCTCCTGACTCTGGTGTAGTAACAGTCTATGTCCTGTAGGGCCCTCCTGACTCTCCTGACTCTGGTGTAGTAACAGTCTTTGTCCTGTAGGGCCCTCCTGACTCCTCAGACTCTGGTGTAGTAACAGTCTTTGTCCTGTAGGGCCCTCCTGACTCTGGTGTAGTAACAGTCTTTGTCCTGTAGGGCCCTCCTGACTCCTCAGACTCTGGTGTAGTAACAGTCTTTGTCCTGTAGGGCCCTCCTGACTCCCCAGACTCTGGTGTAGTAACAGCCTTTGTCCTGTAGGGCCCTCCTGACTCTGGTGTAGTAACAGTCTTTGTCCTGTAGGGCCCTCCTGACTCCTCAGACTCTGGTGTAGTAACAGTCTTTGTCCTGTAGGGCCCTCCTGACTCCTCAGACTCTGGTGTAGTAACAGTCTTTGTCCTGTAGGGCCCTCCTGACTCCTCAGACTCTGGTGTAGTAACAGTCTTTGTCCTGTAGGGCCCCCCTGACTCCTCAGACTCTGGTGTAGTAACAGTCCTTGTCCTGTAGGGCCCCCCTGACTCCCCGGACTCCGTGGACCTGTGGCGCCTGACGGACCGCCAGCAGGCCGAGTACCACACGGCGTATCAGGATTACATCACCCACATGTCCAGCCTGGAGGAGGGTCAGGCTCAGGGTCAGACCGAGCCCCGTGAACCCGACCGACGAATCCCCAAGAGGAACTCCATCAAACTGCCCGACGACAGCGACGCCCTGCACCCAATCAGAGAGGACCACGAGGAGGAGGAGCCGGGCACCAGCGCCCGCCCTCAGGGTACGGCCCTGACCACGCCCAAGGCCACCGCCCACACGCCCAAGGCCACGCCCACTCCTAACCCTAACGGAGACGAGGACTCGGAGGCTCTGGACAAGAAGGACTCGTCCGACTCCGGAGTCAGGTCTGGACCTGGTTTAGACCCATGTTTATATATATATATATATATATATATTTATATCTGTTTTTACTTTAAACAGCGTCTGAACATCAGTTCTGTTCTTCTCAGGTCCAATGAGAGTTCCCCAAACCACTCTCTGCAGGACGACGACCCGAGCAGAGCCAAAGCTGCGACAGACGGACGTATGTCCATCTGCTCCGACCAGGGCAGCGTCGGGTCAGTGCTGCACTAAACTATAGATAATATATAACTGTTATTTATATGTATAACCAATAACATGGTTATCATCACACCATGTCGCCCAGGGCAGCGTCGGGTCAGTGCTTCACTAAACTATAGAATAACTAGAGGTGGGGCGTTATCGGCGTTATCGGCGTTAACGTGAGACTCTTATCGGGCGATAAAAAAAATATTGTCCTTTGTTCAGACTCGGGGTCACTGGACTTTTCTAACAGACACATTTTCACAGAAATGTTTCCAGGGAAAGGCTCTTTGTGGGTCCCGACCCACCTGTTGGGAACCACTGCGTTAGGTCAAGATCAAAACCACAGTCGGTTCTTGTTCTCAGACCCAGGACTTCCCGAGTCTGCTGCAGTGTGTTTAATGTTCTCCGTGTTCTCCGTGTCATGTTCTCCGTGTTCTCCGTGTGGTTCTAGGCCCGGCGTGTGGGAGGAGGAGGCCTTTAATAACCTGAACAAGGCCAAGTCTCAGCAGCAGAAAACTCCGCCCGAGCGGAGCCTCAACAACAACCAGAACGAGAACGTGCGGGTTCTGCACCTGAAGAGAGGCCTGAACCCCGGAGACCCTCCTGAGGTCACCACCGTGTCCCGCGAGACCGTCTGCTTCAGCAGCACCGGGACCACCGGGACCACCGGGACCACCGGGACCACCGGGAACACCGGGACCACCGGGAACACCGGGACCACCGGGAACACCGGGAACACCGGGAACACCGGGAACAACACCACCAACGCCGCGGAGCGAGAGAGCATCCTGTAACCGGAGCAGGTTCTGAGGCGACACATCTGGTTCATCTGTCAAGAAATGTGGAGAAAACAGAGAAAACAGAGAAAACAGAGAAAACAGAGAAAACAGAGAAAACAGAGAAAAGAGGAAAAGGGAGGAAAGAAATTGGAAGAAAAAAAGGGAGAATTGAGGGAAAAATAGTTTAAAATAATGGAACATTTTGGGAGAAATCGGGAAAATTTGGCACAAAATAAAACAAATATGACGAGACAATTGGAGCAAAAATGTGGAGACGGGAAATAAATAAAGGAAAAAATGTTTAAAAAAATGACTTCAAGTTTAGTAAAAATGTGTTTTTTCTGTCGTCTGTTCAGGATAATGATGTTTGAGACAAAACGATGAGATTTTCATTTCTGACAAATCGTCCGGCTCGATCTGAAAGTTAAACTAAAACCAGTTCATGAAAAAAGACAAAACGCCCAGAACTAAATCTGCATTTCTTTGTCTTTGTTCCTGTTTGAATGTTTAAAATGTCACAAATGAAACGTTGCAGATGTTTTTCTCTCAGACCTGAGGTTCGTGTCTGACTCTGTTCATGTGGTGATGATTTAAGACGAGAAGCTGCAGGAGAAGTTTTTCAATATTTCACTGAATCTTTACGTTTCTCCTGAATCCGCCTGGAAAAAGAAAAGTTTAAAGTTTCTTCTTTTCTCCTGCAGTGACTCGCCTTAAACAGACGTGATTATTGTGACGTTTGTTAAGTATTAGAAAAGTCTAAAGTAGACGTTGTTATTAATATCATCATGAAAACATTGTTTAATTTATTGTATTTATATTAAGTTATTTGATCTTAAACCGTGTCCGGGTAAATGTTGTGTTGGAGCTAAAAGTAGCTTAAAGGAATAGGCCACCGTTTTTACATACTGAGATATGTTCTTACCTAACCTTAGCCGAGTTAATATATCCCCGTCTGGTCTTTGTCCGTGCGCTCACACATACACAGCCTCTCCCACATGTCACATAGCTCCAAAAAAGCTCACGATAGAAGCTACCAAGCTCTTCCACGTGTTCCCTATTTAAATAAAGTTACGTCAAGTGTTTTCATGCAAAGTATATTTACACAGAAATGTAACATGTGGATTTTATAAGCAGATAAAAAGGGGGACTATATTGTGAGGCGTAATGATACAGGAGCAGTAACTCCTAAAGACTCCCCCGCTCACTTCCGTCAGTAGAAGCTGCGTGACTTGTACAGAGCCTTTTACAACAAGCAGAAAATATATTTTGGGAAAGTGCTGCACATTCCTACCTCATGGTGGAGCTCCTGAGTCCTGTGTCGTTGTAAATCTGTGAAACATTACTACACTATATACTTTCTGCTTGTTATCACAGCCCGGCACGATGCACGTAAAAGGCATCGTTCACAAGTTATCCAGGCTTCTTCAACTGTTCTCTGCTGCTCTACAAGTCACGCAGCTTCTACTGACGGAAGTGAGCGGGGAAGTCTTTAGGAGTTACTGCTCCTGTATCATTACGCCTCACAATATAGTCCCCCTTTTTATCTGCTTATAAAATCCACACGTTACATTTCTGTGTAAATATACTTGGCATGAAAACACTTCACGTAACTTTATTTAAATAGGGAACACGTGGAAGAGCTTGGTAGCTTCTATCGTGAGCTTTTTTGGAGCTATATGACATGTGGGAGAGGCTGCGTATGTGTGAGCGCACGGACAAAGACCAGACGGGGATATATTAACTCGTCTAAGGTTAGGTAAGAACATATCTCAGTATGTAAAAACAGTGGCCTGTTCCTTTAAAGTGATTTTATAAAATACTGATTAATTTTCCTGTTTTTCATCTTTATTATTTATTGCATGAGATGTTTAAATGTGAAACGTGTTAAATGTAAACCTGAAGTATTTGTGCCCCCTGGTGGACACCAGTGGAGCTGCAGCGTCTGAATAAACTCGTGACCAAACCTCAGTTTCATATTTTAATGAATCGTTTTGTGCCTAAAGAGCGACGTGATCAAATTTATTTAAAAAATATGATTCTATTCTTCGGCCTGTTGGAATTGTACCTAACACATAATATTATAATATAATCACTAGCTGGAGACAGAGACCGTATTATATTGTTATTGTACAGGTTCTTTTTTCCCCAACATGGATTATTCACCTCCTCCCATCAGTCTGAGGTAAAGGAGCGTCAAGTGCAGGAAAACTAGTTTTAAACTCTTCTCTTCCATCAGAGCTCTGATGAGGAGGCGGGACAATTGTGGAGAATATTCTCTATTATTAAAGGGACTATACGGAGTTTAAAAATGTTAAAACTAAGTATTTTCCTACATGTTCCTCCATGTCCTAATGTGTAGAATGAGCTCAGACCGGTTCACCACAACTGCCTCTAAAATCCACTGTCCCTCAGAAAGGTGTTAATATAAAAGCTGCAGTTACATGTATGACCTGAGGTGGCAGTAGTGAGTATAAAATGGCCAACTTCCATCCAGCCCCTTTAACTGTACATGCAAACATCACACACATAATCAGCATTTTTCACATTAAACGTCTTTGTTGTTCAGCAGAGAATGAATTTCATTATTGAGGGAACTTGTTCCATTTTGTGCATATGACAAATTATTGCATGTGAAGCTCCAGCAGGGGGCAGTGTGTTCCACATGTTTGAGCCGCTCCCAAACCCAGAGTTTTGTAATGCTCCATCACCCTGAGAGGGCTTTTCGAAACCGTTCCCTCCTCCCTCCCCCTCCTCCCTCCCCCTACATCAGGGGTGTCCAAACCTTTTTCATGGGGGGCCACATGTTGCAGCGTACACGGGGTGAAGGGCCATAGATCGGTGGTTAGTGCCATGAAACCTTTGACAAGCAGAGGTTTAAAATGTGCCCCACACGTGATTTATGCTTCAAACCTTCGAGCAGCTCTTTGTAAAAGGTTCATTGTCTTCTTAGCCTATTATAGTTTTGTTCTTTTAGTAAGACAGAGGCTTTAGTTTACCTGCTTTAGTTTGGATCACTTCCTGTGATCATCCTCCATGCCAGCCATTTTATTGGTTAGTTAGGTTAGAAACAACTAGGTTAGCTGTTTCTAACCTTAACTAACCTAGTTGTTGGGTTAGAATTGTGTCGAATTATTACATTTCAAATAAAAAGGACCATCTCTGATATTTACTGATTCAGGAAAAAAGCCAAGGGCCAACAAAAATTGGTCTGAGGGCCGCATTTGGCCCCCGGGCCGCACTTTGGACACCCCTCCTCCCGCCCCCTACACAGCCTCCCCCAAAACAGCTTTGGACCGTGACGTCACGAAAGTTGCCGGCGCCATCTTCAAGGTCACTCGCCCCAGCGCTAACACGGGGCTAACACGGGGCTAACACGGGGCTAACACGGGGCTAACACGGCGCTAACACGGGGCTAACACGGGGCTAACACGGGGCTAACACGGGGCTAACACGGGGCTAACACGGGGCTAACACGGGGCTAACAGCTACGAGTAAACATACGGCAGCTTTTCCAGCGATGGTGTGGATTTCTTGTGTTGGAAGCTACGTTAACTCAGTTAGGCCGTCAGGCTGTGAGAACGGGCTCTCATTTTATATACATTTTCTACCTGGAAACAACGTAAGAGTCGCCGTGTTGGACTGACCAAAGGGACACAACTAGCCTGAACTGCAGCAATGACATGGGCGGATATAATTACCCAACAAACCCACAGACGTCTTCAAATAATGACTCACACATTTTTGTACCGTAAGTTTTAGTTCAGATGTGTGTTTGATATTTAGGTCTTGTTTTAGCCCTTGTTTTGCACGTGTCAACAGCTGCTAAGGCTCGTTAGCTTCAGGCTACGTCACGTCTAATACATATTTATTTCCTCAATCTATCGCCTCTAATTCTTTGTCTCACGTAATGTATAACGAGAGACAAGAGTAATGAGAGAAACACGCTAAGTCACAGACCACATGGCTAATTATGCATCATAATAAAGTCTGTGCAATACGATGCTAAGTCCTGAGCTGCTAAAAGTCACCAGCAGCTCCATTCCTTCCTGTCCATTCTAAAAGAATAATAAATAATGTTTGTTATTCTTGCAGGTTAATCTGCGCAGGAAATGGATGAATCATATTGTGATTACATTTCAACTCTCAACACAAGGTGGTAGGTCTATCACAATCGGTTCCACATATCGATAACATTAATTAAATCATCATATATACTTTTAATTATTATGATGCAATTTCTCCATCTGTGAGATCAATAAAGTACCATCTTATCTTATCTTATCTCTTATCTTATACAGTGACATTTTTGTCATTTTGATCTGACTAGATTGGTGAAAGTTAAGTGCGATTTCCATGTACATTAGTGCAATGTTTTCTCAAATATCTGTACCGTCTACATTATATTGTAGAACTGAGTTTAGTCTAAACATATTTTTAAAGGTGGTTACGGAGTACTATGTGTAGACACAAAGGTGGATGAATATAAAAAGCTTAAAGAAAATGGTTCTGATCAGAAACATAAAAATAATTACATTGAAAACTCCAGCAGCTCTTCCAACCTAATTACAAAACAGCACAATAAGCTAAACCAGCGTTATCAGTCCACATGTGTGTAATATTCACGTCAGTGTTATGACATGTTTCACATGGGTTAACACAATATGTTTGTTTAATATGTTTAATACTGAGTTTCCACAGACTGATTTGGGAAATTGGCGATTCATTAACGATGAAAAGTAAAAACATGAGGAACTGCTCTGGGTCTAAGGGCCTCCTTCTGCAGCAGCAGGGGGCGCTCTCTGGATTCTCACTGAAGCTTCTCCTGCTCCGATGTTCTCATAGACGACAGCGTCCTCCTGGAACCACAAACACAGTCAGTCACACGTTTATATGAGCAGAGTAATCTGATAACTGCAGTAATCTGATAACTGCAGTAATCTGATAACTGCAGTAATCTGATAACTTCAGTAATCTGATAACTGCAGTAATCTGATAACTGCAGTAATCTGATAACTGCAGTAATCTGATAACTGCAGTAATCTGATAACTGCAGTAATCTGATAACTGCAGTAATCTGATAACTGCAGTAATCTGATATCTGCAGTAATCTGATAACTGCAGTATTCTGATTACTGCAGTAATCTGATAACTGGAGCCAATGTTCTATTTATCTTTGAATCTTTGTGACGTGAGTTTGAACTGTTTGCTCTATTTTCCTGTTAGTTTATAAAAGTGTGAAAGATCAGAAAGAATCAGAAACATCTTCATCAGATGATTCTGTTCAGCTTCATCAATAAACCAGAATCTCCAGAAATCAGATCAGGATCAGGTCTTTGGTCTCCATGGAAACAAAGCCACTGAGTTCTTTAGTTCTTACATCGATCCTGTTCCTCCGAGCTCCGAGCCCTGAAACACAGCAGAGACTCACTCAAATAAACCAGGACTAAACTGGGACTAAACCAGGACTAAACCAGGTCTAAACTAGGACTAAACCAGGACTAAACCGGGACTAAACCAGGACTAAACCAGGACTAAACCAGGACTAAACCGGGACTAAACCGGGACTAAACCAGGACTAAACCGGGTCTAAACCAGGACTAAACCAGGACTAAACCAGGATTAAACCAGGACTAAACCAGGACTAAACCAGGACTAAACCAGGACTAACCCAGGACTAAACCAGGACTAAATCAGGACTAAACCAGGACTAAACCAGGACTAAATCAGGACTAAACCAGGACTAAACCAGGTCTAAACCAGGACTAAACCAGGACTAAACCAGGTCTAAACCAGGACTAAACCAGGACTAAACCAGGACTAAACCAGGACTAAACCAGGACTAAACCAGGACTAAACCAGGTCTAAACCAGGACTAAACCAGGACTAAACCAGGTCTAAACCAGGACTAAACCAGGTCTAAACCAGGACTAAACCAGGACTAAACCAGGACTAAACCAGGGCTAAACCAGGACTAAACCAGGACTAAACCAGGACTAAACCAGGACTAAACCAGGTCTAAACCAGGACTAAACCAGGACTAAACCAGGTCTAAACCAGGACTAAACCAGGACTAAACCAGGTCTAAACCAGGACTAAACCAGGTCTAAACCAGGACTAAACCAGGTCTAAACCAGGACTAAACCAGGACTAAACCAGGTCTAAACCAGGACTAAACCAGGACTAAACCAGGTCTAAACCAGGACTAAACCAGGTCTAAACCAGGACTAAACCAGGTCTAAACCAGGTCTGAACCAGGTCTAAACAAGGACTAAACCAGGTCTAAACCAGGACTAAACCAGGACTAAACCAGGACTAAACCAGGACTAAACCAGGTCTAAACCAGGACTAAACCAGGACTAAACCAGGTCTAAACCAGGACTAAACCAGGTCTAAACCAGGACTAAACCAGGTCTAAACCAGGTCTGAACCAGGACTAAACCAGGACTAAACCAGGACTAAACCAGGTCTAAACCAGGACTAAACCAGGACTAAACCAGGACTAAACCAGGACTAAACCAGGTCTAAACCAGGACTAAACCAGGACTAAACCAGGTCTAAACCAGGACTAAACCAGGTCTAAACCAGGACTAAACCAGGACTAAACCAGGACTAAACCAGGGCTAAACCAGGACTAAACCAGGACTAAACCAGGGCTAAACCAGGACTAAACCAGGACTAAACCAGGGCTAAACCAGGACTAAACCAGGTCTAAACCAGGACTAAACCAGGACTAAACCAGGACTAAACCAGGTCTAAACCAGGACTAAACCAGGTCTAAACCAGGACTAAACCAGGTCTAAACCAGGACTAAACCAGGTCTAAACCAGGACTAAACCAGGTCTAAACCAGGTCTGAACCAGGTCTAAACCAGGACTAAACCAGGTCTAAACCAGGACTAAACCAGGACTAAACCAGGACTAAACCAGGACTAAACCAGGTCTAAACCAGGACTAAACCAGGACTAAACCAGGTCTAAACCAGGACTAAACCAGGTCTAAACCAGGACTAAACCAGGACTAAACCAGGTCTAAACCAGGACTAAACCAGGTCTAAACCAGGTCTAAACCAGGACTAAACCAGGACTAAACCAGGTCTAAACCAGGACTAAACCAGGACTAAACCAGGTCTAAACCAGGTCTAAACCAGGACTAAACCAGGTCTAAACCAGGTCTAAACCAGGTCTAAACCAGGACTAAACCAGGTCTAAACCAGGACTAAACCAGGACTAAACCAGGTCTAAACCAGGTCTAAACCAGGTCTAAACCAGTACTAAACCAGGTCTAAACCAGGACTAAACCAGGTCTAAACCAGGACTAAACCAGGTCTAAACCAGGACTAAACCAGGACTAAACCAGGTCTAAACCAGGACTAAACCAGGTCTAAACCAGGACTAAACCAGGTCTAAACCAGGACTAAACCAGGACTAAACCAGGACTAAACCAGGACTAAACCAGGACTAAACCAGGTCTAAACCAGGACTAAACCAGGTCTAAACCAGGTCTAAACCAGGACTAAACCAGGTCTAAACCAGGTCTAAACCAGGTCTAAACCAGGACTAAACCAGGTCTAAACCAGGACTAAACCAGGACTAAACCAGGTCTAAACCAGGACTAAACCAGGACTAAACCAGGACTAAACCAGGTCTAAACCAGGACTAAACCAGGTCTAAACCAGGTCTAAACCAGGACTAAACCAGGACTAAACCAGGACTAAACCAGGACTAAACCAGGACTAAACCAGGACTAAACCAGGACTAAACCAGGTCTAAACCAGGACTAAACCAGGACTAAACCAGGACTAAACCGGGACTAAACCGGGACTAAACCTGGACTAAACCAGGACTAAACCAGGACTAAACCAGGTCTAAACCAGGACTAAACCAGGACTAAACCAGGACTAAACCAGGTCTAAACCAGGACTAAACCGGGACTAAACCGGGACTAAACCTGGACTAAACCAGGACTAAACCAGGTCTAAACCAGGTCTAAACCAGGACTAAACCAGGACTAAACCAGGACTAAACCAGGACTAAACCAGGACTAAACCAGGACTAAACCAGGACTAAACCAGGACTAAACCAGGTCTAAACCAGGACTAAACCAGGTCTAAACCAGGTCTAAACCAGGACTAAACCAGGACTAAACCAGGTCTAAACCAGGACTAAACCAGGTCTAAACCAGGTCTAAACCAGGACTAAACCAGGTCTAAACCAGGTCTAAACCAGGTCTAAACCAGGACTAAACCAGGTCTAAACCAGGACTAAACCAGGACTAAACCAGGTCTAAACCAGGACTAAACCAGGACTAAACCAGGACTAAACCAGGTCTAAACCAGGACTAAACCAGGTCTAAACCAGGACTAAACCAGGTCTAAACCAGGACTAAACCAGGACTAAACCAGGTCTAAACCAGGTCTAAACCAGGACTAAACCAGGACTAAACCAGGACTAAACCAGGACTAAACCAGGACTAAACCAGGACTAAACCAGGACTAAACCAGGTCTAAACCAGGTCTAAACCAGGACTAAACCAGGACTAAACCAGGTCTAAACCAGGACTAAACCAGGTCTAAACCAGGTCTAAACCAGGTCTAAACCAGGACTAAACCAGGACTAAACCAGGACTAAACCAGGACTAAACCAGGACTAAACCAGGACTAAACCAGGACTAAACCAGGTCTAAACCAGGTCTAAACCAGGTCTAAACCAGGTCTAAACCAGGTCTAAACCAGGTCTAAACCAGGACTAAACCAGGACTAAACCAGGACTAAACCAGGACTAAACCAGGACTAAACCAGGACTAAACCAGGACTAAACCAGGTCTAAACCAGGACTAAACCAGGTCTAAACCAGGACTAAACCAGGACTAAACCAGGTCTAAACCAGGACTAAACCAGGTCTAAACCAGGTCTAAACCAGGTCTAAACCAGGACTAAACCAGGACTAAACCAGGACTAAACCAGGACTAAACCAGGACTAAACCAGGACTAAACCAGGACTAAACCAGGTCTAAACCAGGACTAAACCAGGTCTAAACCAGGACTAAACCAGGACTAAACCAGGTCTAAACCAGGACTAAACCAGGACTAAACCAGGTCTAAACCAGGACTAAACCAGGACTAAACCAGGTCTAAACCAGGACTAAACCAGGACTAAACCAGGACTAAACCAGGACTAAACCAGGTCTAAACCAGGACTAAACCAGGACTAAACCAGGTCTAAACCAGGTCTAAACCAGGACTAAACCAGGTCTAAACCAGGACTAAACCAGGACTAAACCAGGACTAAACCAGGTCTAAACCAGGACTAAACCAGGACTAAACCAGGTCTAAACCAGGACTAAACCAGGACTAAACCAGGTCTAAACCAGGTCTAAACCAGGACTAAACCAGGTCTAAACCAGGACTAAACCAGGACTAAACCAGGTCTAAACCAGGACTAAACCAGGACTAAACCAGGTCTAAACCAGGACTAAACCAGGACTAAACCAGGACTAAACCAGGTCTAAACCAGGTCTAAACCAGGACTAAACCAGGTCTAAACCAGGACTAAACCAGGACTAAACCAGGACTAAACCAGGACTAAACCAGGACTAAACCAGGACTAAACCAGGTCTAAACCAGGTCTAAACCAGGACTAAACCAGGACTAAACCAGGTCTAAACCAGGACTAAACCAGGACTAAACCAGGACTAAACCAGGACTAAACCAGGACTAAACCAGGACTAAACCAGGTCTAAACCAGGACTAAACCAGGACTAAACCAGGTCTAAACCAGGTCTAAACCAGGACTAAACCAGGTCTAAACCAGGACTAAACCAGGACTAAACCAGGTCTAAACCAGGACTAAACCAGGACTAAACCAGGTCTAAACCAGGTCTAAACCAGGACTAAACCAGGTCTAAACCAGGACTAAACCAGGACTAAACCAGGACTAAACCAGGGCTAAACCAAGACTAAACCAGGACTAAACCAGGACTAAACCAGGACTAAACCAGGACTAAACCAGGACTAAACCAGGACTAAACCAGGACTAAACCAGGTCTAAACCAGGACTAAACCAGGTCTAAACCAGGTCTAAACCAGGACTAAACCAGGTCTAAACCAGGTCTAAACCAGGTCTAAACCAGGACTAAACCAGGTCTAAACCAGGACTAAACCAGGACTAAACCAGGTCTAAACCAGGACTAAACCAGGTCTAAACCAGGACTAAACCAGGACTAAACCAGGACTAAACCAGGACTAAACCAGGACTAAACCAGGACTAAACCAGGACTAAACCAGGACTAAACCAGGTCTAAACCAGGACTAAACCAGGACTAAACCAGGTCTAAACCAGGACTAAACCAGGACTAAACCAGGACTAAACCAGGTCTAAACCAGGGCTAAACCAGGACTAAACCAGGACTAAACCAGGACTAAACCAGGACTAAACCAGGTCTAAACCAGGGCTAACCCGAGACTAAACCAGGACTAAACCAGGACTAAACCAGGTCTAAACCAGGACTAAACCAGGACTAAACCAGGACTAAACCAGGTCTAAACCAGGACTAAACCAGGACTAAACCAGGACTAAACCAGGTCTAAACCAGGACTAAACCAGGTCTAAACCAGGACTAAACCAGGTCTAAACCAGGACTAAACCAGGACTAAACCAGGACTAAACCAGGACTAAACCAGGACTAAACCAGGACTAAACCAGGTCTAAACCAGGACTAAACCAGGTCTAAACCAGGTCTAAACCAGGTCTAAACCAGGTCTAAACCAGGGCTAACCCGAGACTAAACCAGGACTAAACCAGGACTAAACCAGGTCTAAACCAGGACTAAACCAGGACTAAACCAGGACTAAACCAGGACTAAACCAGGACTAAACCAGGACTAAACCAGGACTAAATCAGGACTAAACCAGGTCTAAACCAGGACTAAACCAGGACTAAACCAGGACTAAACCAGGTCTAAACCAGGACTAAACCAGGACTAAACCAGGACTAACCCAGGACTAAACCAGGACTAAACCAGGACTAAACCAGGACTAAACCAGGACTAAACCAGGACTAAACCAGGACTAAACCAGGTCTAAACCAGGACTAAACCAGGACTAAACCAGGACTAAACCAGGACTAAACCAGGACTAACCCAGGACTAACCCAGGTCTAAACCAGGTCTAAACCAGGACTAAACCAGGACTAAACCAGGTCTAAACCAGGTCTAAACCAGGACTAAACCAGGTCTAAACCAGGACTAAACCAGGACTAAACCAGGACTAAACCAGGGCTAAACCAAGACTAAACCAGGACTAAACCAGGACTAAACCAGGACTAAACCAGGACTAAACCAGGACTAAACCAGGACTAAACCAGGACTAAACCAGGTCTAAACCAGGACTAAACCAGGTCTAAACCAGGTCTAAACCAGGACTAAACCAGGTCTAAACCAGGTCTAAACCAGGTCTAAACCAGGACTAAACCAGGTCTAAACCAGGACTAAACCAGGACTAAACCAGGACTAAACCAGGACTAAACCAGGACTGTACCTTGGCGTCTGCTCCAGATGAACAGGACTCCGAGGCCGAGAACCAGAGCCGCCATGATCACACTGAGCAGAACGTTCCTCACAAACAAACCTTTAAAAACACAGACTTTAGGATTAGAACGACCTCGGAGTTTCTGCTCGTGTGAATTTGCCGTCAGTGTCGTTTTGGTTGTTTTTTGATGTTGCCCTTATTTTAAAAGTCTAAATTAGGGCAACATTGATTCAAAACATAGTTTTTCTGTTTTGTTTTACTGAGGCCGTTTGTGCTCTCTCTGCAGTGTTGATAAAGCCTCCTCTGTAACACCATTGGTTCAGACTTCGTACACAAGTGTTAGAGCGGAGTGATGTCCGGAGCCCAGGGGGAAAGTTCACATGAAGAAAGCTTTTAAACCTAAAGCTGTGCACGCTTTTATTAGCTCCCGTATTGACTATTGCAATGCACTTTATGTGGGTGTGAACAAGTGCACTTTAAACCGGCTGCTCACAATGACTCCAGGTCTGTGCTCCTTACACTGCAGTCACATGACTCCAGGTCTGTGCTCCTTACACTGCAGTCACATGACTCCAGGTCTGTACTTACACTGCAGTCACATGACTCCAGGTCTGTGCTCCTTACACTGCAGTCACATGACTCCAGGTCTGTGCTCCTTACACTGCAGTCACATGACTCCAGGTCTGTGCTCCTTACACTGCAGTCACATGACTCCAGGTCTGTACTTACACTGCAGTCACATGACTCCAGGTCTGTGCTCCTTACACTGCAGTCACATGACTCCAGGTCTGTACTTACACTGCAGTCACATGACTCCAGGTCTGTACTTACACTGCAGTCACATGACTCCAGGTCTGTGCTCCTTACACTGCAGTCACATGACTCCAGGTCTGTACTTACACTGCAGTCACATGACTCCAGGTCTGTGCTCCTTACACTGCAGTCACATGACTCCAGGTCTGTGCTCCTTACACTGCAGTCACATGACTCCAGGTCTGTACTCCTTACACTGCAGTCACATGACTCCAGGTCTGTGCTCCTTACACTGCAGTCACATGACTCCAGGTCTGTACTTACACTGCAGTCACATGACTCCAGGTCTGTGCTCCTTACACTGCAGTCACATGACTCCAGGTCTGTACTCCTTACACTGCAGTCACATGACTCCAGGTCTGTACTCCTTACACTGCAGTCACATGACTCCAGGTCTGTACTCCTTACACTGCAGTCACATGACTCCTTACACTGCAGTCACATGACTCCAGGTCTGTACTTACACTGCAGTCACATGACTCCAGGTCTGCACTCCTTACACTGCAGTCACATGACTCCAGGTCTGCACTTACACTGCAGTCACATGACTCCAGGTCTGTGCTCCTTACACTGCAGTCACATGACTCCAGGTCTGCACTTACACTGCAGTCACATGACTCCAGGTCTGTGCTCCTTACACTGCAGTCACATGACTCCAGGTCTGTACTCCTTACACTGCAGTCACATGACTCCAGGTCTGCACTCCTTACACTGCAGTCACATGACTCCAGGTCTGTGCTCCTTACACTGCAGTCACATGACTCCAGGTCTGCGCTCCTTACACTGCAGTCACATGACTCCAGGTCTGCACTTACACTGCAGTCACATGACTCCAGGTCTGCGCTCCTTACACTGCAGTCACATGACTCCAGGTCTGCACTTACACTGCAGTCACATGATTCCAGGTCTGTACTTACACTGCAGTCACATGACTCCAGGTCTGCGCTCCTTACACTGCAGTCACATGACTCCAGGTCTGTACTCCTTACACTGCAGTCACATGACTCCAGGTCTGTGCTCCTTACACTGCAGTCACATGACTCCAGGTCTGTGCTCCTTACACTGCAGTCACATGACTCCAGGTCTGCGCTCCTTACACTGCAGTCACATGACTCCAGGTCTGTACTCCTTACACTGCAGTCACATGACTCCAGGTCTGTACTCCTTACACTGCAGTCACATGACTCCAGGTCTGTGCTCCTTACACTGCAGTCACATGACTCCAGGTCTGTACTTACACTGCAGTCACATGACTCCAGGTCTGCACTTACACTGCAGTCACATGACTCCAGGTCTGTGCTCCTTACACTGCAGTCACATGACTCCAGGTCTGCACTTACACTGCAGTCACATGACTCCAGGTCTGTGCTCCTTACACTGCAGTCACATGACTCCAGGTCTGTACTCCTTACACTGCAGTCACATGACTCCTTACACTGCAGTCACATGACTCCAGGTCTGTACTTACACTGCAGTCACATGACTCCAGGTCTGTACTCCTTACACTGCAGTCACATGACTCCAGGTCTGTACTTACACTGCAGTCACATGACTCCAGGTCTGTGCTCCTTACACTGCAGTCACATGACTCCAGGTCTGTGCTCCTTACACTGCAGTCACATGACTCCAGGTCTGTGCTCCTTACACTGCAGTCACATGACTCCTTACACTGCAGTCACATGACTCCAGGTCTGTACTCCTTACACTGCAGTCACATGACTCCAGGTCTGCACTCCTTACACTGCAGTCACATGACTCCAGGTCTGCACTTACACTGCAGTCACATGACTCCAGGTGTGTACTTACACTGCAGTCACATGACTCCAGGTCTGTACTCCTTACACTGCAGTCACATGACTCCAGGTCTGCACTTACACTGCAGTCACATGACTCCAGGTCTGCACTTACACTGCAGTCACATGACTCCAGGTCTGTACTCCTTACACTGCAGTCACATGACTCCAGGTCTGCACTTACACTGCAGTCACATGACTCCAGGTGTGTACTTACACTGCAGTCACATGACTCCAGGTCTGTACTCCTTACACTGCAGTCACATGACTCCAGGTCTGCACTTACACTGCAGTCACATGACTCCAGGTCTGCACTTACACTGCAGTCACATGACTCCAGGTCTGTACTTACACTGCAGTCACATGACTCCAGGTCTGCACTTACACTGCAGTCTCATGACTCCAGGTCTGTGCTCCTTACACTGCAGTCACATGACTCCAGTGCTGTACTTACACTGCATTCACATGACTCCAGGTCTGTGCTCCTTACACTGCAGTCACATGACTCCAGGTCTGTGCTCCTTACACTGCAGTCACATGACTCCAGGTCTGCACTTACACTGCAGTCACATGACTCCAGGTCTGTACTTACACTGCAGTCACATGACTCCAGGTCTGTGCTCCTTACACTGCAGTCACATGACTCCAGGTCTGCACTTACACTGCAGTCACATGACTCCAGGTCTGTACTTACACTGCAGTCACATGACTCCAGGTCTGCGCTCCTTACACTGCAGTCACATGACTCCAGGTCTGCACTTACACTGCAGTCACATGACTCCAGGTCTGTACTCCTTACACTGCAGTCACATGACTCCAGGTCTTTGCTTACACTGCAGTCACATGACTCCAGGTCTGTGCTCCTTACACTGCAGTCACATGACTCCAGGTCTGTGCTCCTTACACTGCAGTCACATGACTCCAGGTCTGTACTCCTTACACTGCAGTCACATGACTCCAGGTCTGCACTTACACTGCAGTCACATGACTCCAGGTCTGCACTTACACTGCAGTCACATGACTCCAGGTCTGCACTTACACTGCAGTCACATGACTCCAGGTCTGTACTCCTTACACTGCAGTCACATGACTCCAGGTCTGTACTTACACTGCAGTCACATGACTCCAGTGCTGTACTCCTTACACTGCAGTCACATGACTCCAGGTCTGTGCTCCTTACACTGCAGTCACATGACTCCAGGTCTGTGCTCCTTACACTGCAGTCACATGACTCCAGGTCTGTACTTACACTGCAGTCACATGACTCCAGGTCTGTACTCCTTACACTGCAGTCACATGACTCCAGGTCTGTACTCCTTACACTGCAGTCACATGACTCCAGGTCTGTACTTACACTGCAGTCACATGACTCCAGGGCTGTACTCCTTACACTGCAGTCACATGACTCCAGGTCTGTGCTCCTTACACTGCAGTCACATGACTCCAGGTCTGCACTTACACTGCAGTCACATGACTCCAGGTCTGCACTCCTTACACTGCAGTCACATGACTCCAGGTCTGCACTTACACTGCAGTCACATGACTCCAGGTCTGCACTCCTTACACTGCAGTCACATGACTCCAGGTCTGCACTTACACTGCAGTCACATGACTCCAGGTCTGTACTTACACTGCAGTCACATGACTCCAGGTCTGTACTTACACTGCAGTCACATGACTCCAGGTCTGCACTTACACTGCAGTCACATGACTCCAGGTCTGCACTCCTTACACTGCAGTCACATGACTCCAGGTCTGTACTTACACTGCAGTCACATGACTCCAGGTCTGCACTTACACTGCAGTCACATGACTCCAGGTCTGCACTTACACTGCAGTCACATGACTCCAGGTCTGTACTTACACTGCAGTCACATGACTCCAGGTCTGCACTTACACTGCAGTCACATGACTCCAGGTCTGTACTTACACTGCAGTCACATGACTCCAGGTCTGCACTCCTTACACTGCAGTCACATGACTCCAGGTCTGCACTCCTTACACTGCAGTCACATGACTCCAGGTCTGCACTCCTTACACTGCAGTCACATGACTCCAGGTCTGTACTTACACTGCAGTCACATGACTCCAGGTCTGTACTTACACTGCAGTCACATGACTCCAGGTCTGTACTTACACTGCAGTCACATGACTCCAGGGCTGTACTCCTTACACTGCAGTCACATGACTCCAGGTCTGTACTTACACTGCAGTCACATGACTCCAGGTCTGTACTTACACTGCAGTCACATGACTCCAGGTCTGTGCTCCTTACACTGCAGTCACATGACTCCAGGTCTGTACTTACACTGCAGTCACATGACTCCAGGTCTGCACTCCTTACACTGCAGTCACATGACTCCAGGTCTGTACTTACACTGCAGTCACATGACTCCAGGTCTGTACTTACACTGCAGTCACATGACTCCAGGGCTGTACTCCTTACACTGCAGTCACATGACTCCAGGTCTGTACTTACACTGCAGTCACATGACTCCAGGTCTGTACTCCTTACACTGCAGTCACATGACTCCAGGTCTGTACTTACACTGCAGTCACATGACTCCAGGTCTGTACTTACACTGCAGTCACATGACTCCAGGTCTGTACTCCTTACACTGCAGTCACATGACTCCAGGTCTGTACTTACACTGCAGTCACATGACTCCAGGTCTGTACTCCTTACACTGCAGTCACATGACTCCAGGTCTGTACTTACACTGCAGTCACATGACTCCAGGTCTGCACTCCTTACACTGCAGTCACATGACTCCAGGTCTGTACTCCTTACACTGCAGTCACATGACTCCAGGTCTGTACTTACACTGCAGTCACATGACTCCAGGTCTGTGCTCCTTACACTGCAGTCACATGACTCCAGGTCTGTACTTACACTGCAGTCACATGACTCCAGGTCTGTCCTTACACTGCAGTCACATGACTCCAGGTCTGTACTCCTTACACTGCAGTCACATGACTCCAGGTCTGTACTCCTTACACTGCAGTCACATGACTCCAGGTCTGCACTCCTTACACTGCAGTCACATGACTCCAGGTCTGTACTCCTTACACTGCAGTCACATGACTCCAGGTCTGTACTCCTTACACTGCAGTCACATGACTCCAGGTCTGCACTTACACTGCAGTCACATGACTCCAGGTCTGCACTCCTTACACTGCAGTCACATGACTCCAGGTCTGCACTCCTTACACTGCAGTCACATGACTCCAGGTCTGCACTTACACTGCAGTCACATGACTCCAGGTCTGCACTCCTTACACTGCAGTCACATGACTCCAGGTCTGTACTTACACTGCAGTCACATGACTCCAGGTCTGTACTCCTTACACTGCAGTCACATGACTCCAGGTCTGTGCTTACACTGCAGTCACATGACTCCAGGTCTGCACTCCTTACACTGCAGTCACATGACTCCAGGTCTGTACTTACACTGCAGTCACATGACTCCAGGTCTGTACTCCTTACACTGCAGTCACATGACTCCAGGTCTGTGCTTACACTGCAGTCACATGACTCCAGGTCTGTACTTACACTGCAGTCACATGACTCCAGGTCTGTACTTACACTGCAGTCACATGACTCCAGGTCTGTGCTCCTTACACTGCAGTCACATGACTCCAGGTCTGTACTTACACTGCAGTCACATGACTCCAGGTCTGTACTCCTTACACTGCAGTCACATGACTCCAGGTCTGTGCTTACACTGCAGTCACATGACTCCAGGTCTGTGCTCCTTACACTGCAGTCACATGACTCCAGGTCTGTACTTACACTGCAGTCACATGACTCCAGGTCTGTACTTACACTGCAGTCACATGACTCCAGGTCTGTGCTCCTTACACTGCAGTCACATGACTCCAGGTCTGCACTCCTTACACTGCAGTCACATGACTCCAGGTCTGTACTCCTTACACTGCAGTCACATGACTCCAGGTCTGTACTTACACTGCAGTCACATGACTCCAGGTCTGTGCTCCTTACACTGCAGTCACATGACTCCAGGTCTGTGCTCCTTACACTGCAGTCACATGACTCCAGGTCTGTACTTACACTGCAGTCACATGACTCCAGGTCTGTACTTACACTGCAGTCACATGACTCCAGGTCTGTACTCCTTACACTGCAGTCACATGACTCCAGGTCTGTGCTCCTTACACTGCAGTCACATGACTCCAGGTCTGTACTTACACTGCAGTCACATGACTCCAGGTCTGTGCTCCTTACACTGCAGTCACATGACTCCAGGTCTGTACTCCTTACACTGCAGTCACATGACTCCAGGTCTGTACTTACACTGCAGTCACATGACTCCAGGTCTGTGCTCCTTACACTGCAGTCACATGACTCCAGGTCTGTACTTACACTGCAGTCACATGACTCCAGGTCTGTACTCCTTACACTGCAGTCACATGACTCCAGGTCTGTACTTACACTGCAGTCACATGACTCCAGGTCTGTACTTACACTGCAGTCACATGACTCCAGGTCTGTGCTCCTTACACTGCAGTCACATGACTCCAGGTCTGTACTTACACTGCAGTCACATGACTCCAGGTCTGTGCTTACACTGCAGTCACATGACTCCAGGTCTGTACTTACACTGCAGTCACATGACTCCAGGTCTGTACTTACACTGCAGTCACATGACTCCAGGTCTGTACTCCTTACACTGCAGTCACATGACTCCAGGTCTGTACTTACACTGCAGTCACATGACTCCAGGTCTGTGCTCCTTACACTGCAGTCACATGACTCCAGGTCTGTACTTACACTGCAGTCACATGACTCCAGGTCTGTACTCCTTACACTGCAGTCACATGACTCCAGGTCTGTACTCCTTACACTGCAGTCACATGACTCCAGGTCTGTACTTACACTGCAGTCACATGACTCCAGGTCTGTACTTACACTGCAGTCACATGACTCCAGGTCTGTACTTACACTGCAGTCACATGACTCCAGGTCTGCACTTACACTGCAGTCACATGACTCCAGGTCTGTACTCCTTACACTGCAGTCACATGACTCCAGGTCTGCACTCCTTACACTGCAGTCACATGACTCCAGGTCTGTACTCCTTACACTGCAGTCACATGACTCCAGGTCTGTACTCCTTACACTGCAGTCACATGACTCCAGGTCTGCGCTCCTTACACTGCAGTCACATGACTCCAGGTCTGCGCTCCTTACACTGCAGTCACATGACTCCAGGTCTGCGCTCCTTACACTGCAGTCACATGACTCCAGGTCTGTGCTTACACTGCAGTCACATGACTCCAGGTCTGCACTTACACTGCAGTCACATGACTCCAGGTCTGCACTTACACTGCAGTCACATGACTCCAGGTCTGCACTCCTTACACTGCAGTCACATGACTCCAGGTCTGCACTTACACTGCAGTCACATGACTCCAGGTCTGCACTTACACTGCAGTCACATGACTCCAGGTCTGCACTCCTTACACTGCAGTCACATGACTCCAGGTCTGCACTTACACTGTAGTCACATGACTCCAGGTCTGCACTTACACTGCAGTCACATGACTCCAGGTCTGTACTCCTTACACTGCAGTCACATGACTCCAGGTCTGCACTTACACTGCAGTCACATGACTCCAGGTCTGCACTTACACTGCAGTCACATGACTCCAGGTCTGTACTTACACTGCAGTCACATGACTCCAGGTCTGTACTCCTTACACTGCAGTCACATGACTCCAGGTCTGTACTCCTTACACTGCAGTCACATGACTCCAGGTCTGCGCTCCTTACACTGCAGTCACATGACTCCAGGTCTGTGCTTACACTGCAGTCACATGACTCCAGGTCTGTGCTTACACTGCAGTCACATGACTCCAGGTCTGCACTTACACTGCAGTCACATGACTCCAGGTCTGCACTTACACTGCAGTCACATGACTCCAGGTCTGCACTCCTTACACTGCAGTCACATGACTCCAGGTCTGCACTTACACTGCAGTCACATGACTCCAGGTCTGCACTTACACTGCAGTCACATGACTCCAGGTCTGCACTCCTTACACTGCAGTCACATGACTCCAGGTCTGCACTTACACTGTAGTCACATGACTCCAGGTCTGCACTTACACTGCAGTCACATGACTCCAGGTCTGTACTCCTTACACTGCAGTCACATGACTCCAGGTCTGCACTTACACTGCAGTCACATGACTCCAGGTCTGCACTTACACTGCAGTCACATGACTCCAGGTCTGTACTTACACTGCAGTCACATGACTCCAGGTCTGTACTCCTTACACTGCAGTCACATGACTCCAGGTCTGTGCTCCTTACACTGCAGTCACATGACTCCTTACACTGCAGTCACATGACTCCAGGTCTGTGCTCCTTACACTGCAGTCACATGACTCCAGGTCTGTGCTCCTTACACTGCAGTCACATGACTCCAGGTCTGTACTTACACTGCAGTCACATGACTCCAGGTCTGTACTCCTTACACTGCAGTCACATGACTCCAGGTCTGTACTCCTTACACTGCAGTCACATGACTCCAGGTCTGTACTCCTTACACTGCAGTCACATGACTCCAGGTCTGTACTCTTACACTGCAGTCACATGACTCCAGGTCTGCACTTACACTGCAGTCACATGACTCCAGGTCTGTGCTCCTTACACTGCAGTCACATGACTCCAGGTCTGTACTCCTTACACTGCAGTCACATGACTCCAGGTCTGTACTCCTTACACTGCAGTCACATGACTCCAGGTCTGTACTTACACTGCAGTCACATGACTCCAGGTCTGTACTTACACTGCAGTCACATGACTCCAGGTCTGTACTTACACTGCAGTCACATGACTCCAGGTCTGCACTTACACTGCAGTCACATGACTCCAGGTCTGTACTTACACTGCAGTCACATGACTCCAGGTCTGTACTTACACTGCAGTCACATGACTCCAGGTCTGTACTCCTTACACTGCAGTCACATGACTCCAGGTCTGCACTCCTTACACTGCAGTCACATGACTCCAGGTCTGTGCTCCTTACACTGCAGTCACATGACTCCAGGTCTGCACTCCTTACACTGCAGTCACATGACTCCAGGTCTGCACTCCTTACACTGCAGTCACATGACTCCAGGTCTGTGCTCCTTACACTGCAGTCACATGACTCCAGGTCTGCACTCCTTACACTGCAGTCACATGACTCCAGGTCTGTGCTCCTTACACTGCAGTCATATGACTCCAGGTCTGCACTCCTTACACTGCAGTCACATGACTCCAGGTCTGCACTTACACTGCAGTCACATGACTCCAGGTCTGCACTTACACTGCAGTCACATGACTCCAGGTCTGCACTCCTTACACTGCAGTCACATGACTCCAGGTCTGCACTTACACTGCAGTCACATGACTCCAGGTCTGCACTTACACTGCAGTCACATGACTCCAGGTCTGCACTCCTTACACTGCAGTCACATGACTCCAGGTCTGCACTTACACTGTAGTCACATGACTCCAGGTCTGCACTTACACTGCAGTCACATGACTCCAGGTCTGTACTCCTTACACTGCAGTCACATGACTCCAGGTCTGCACTTACACTGCAGTCACATGACTCCAGGTCTGCACTTACACTGCAGTCACATGACTCCAGGTCTGTACTTACACTGCAGTCACATGACTCCAGGTCTGTACTCCTTACACTGCAGTCACATGACTCCAGGTCTGTACTCCTTACACTGCAGTCACATGACTCCAGGTCTGCGCTCCTTACACTGCAGTCACATGACTCCAGGTCTGCACTTACACTGCAGTCACATGACTCCAGGTCTGCACTTACACTGCAGTCACATGACTCCAGGTCTGTACTTACACTGCAGTCACATGACTCCAGGTCTGTACTCCTTACACTGCAGTCACATGACTCCAGGTCTGTGCTCCTTACACTGCAGTCACATGACTCCTTACACTGCAGTCACATGACTCCAGGTCTGTGCTCCTTACACTGCAGTCACATGACTCCAGGTCTGTGCTCCTTACACTGCAGTCACATGACTCCAGGTCTGTACTTACACTGCAGTCACATGACTCCAGGTCTGTACTCCTTACACTGCAGTCACATGACTCCAGGTCTGTACTCCTTACACTGCAGTCACATGACTCCAGGTCTGTACTCCTTACACTGCAGTCACATGACTCCAGGTCTGTACTCTTACACTGCAGTCACATGACTCCAGGTCTGCACTTACACTGCAGTCACATGACTCCAGGTCTGTGCTCCTTACACTGCAGTCACATGACTCCAGGTCTGTACTCCTTACACTGCAGTCACATGACTCCAGGTCTGTACTCCTTACACTGCAGTCACATGACTCCAGGTCTGTACTTACACTGCAGTCACATGACTCCAGGTCTGTACTTACACTGCAGTCACATGACTCCAGGTCTGTACTTACACTGCAGTCACATGACTCCAGGTCTGCACTTACACTGCAGTCACATGACTCCAGGTCTGTACTTACACTGCAGTCACATGACTCCAGGTCTGTACTTACACTGCAGTCACATGACTCCAGGTCTGTACTCCTTACACTGCAGTCACATGACTCCAGGTCTGCACTCCTTACACTGCAGTCACATGACTCCAGGTCTGTGCTCCTTACACTGCAGTCACATGACTCCAGGTCTGCACTCCTTACACTGCAGTCACATGACTCCAGGTCTGCACTCCTTACACTGCAGTCACATGACTCCAGGTCTGTGCTCCTTACACTGCAGTCACATGACTCCAGGTCTGCACTCCTTACACTGCAGTCACATGACTCCAGGTCTGTGCTCCTTACACTGCAGTCATATGACTCCAGGTCTGCACTCCTTACACTGCAGTCACATGACTCCAGGTCTGTGCTCCTTACACTGCAGTCACATGACTCCAGGTCTGCACTCCTTACACTGCAGTCACATGACTCCAGGTCTGTACTTACACTGCAGTCACATGACTCCAGGTCTGTGCTCCTTACACTGCAGTCACATGACTCCAGGTCTGTGCTCCTTACACTGCAGTCACATGACTCCAGGTCTGCACTTACACTGCAGTCACATGACTCCAGGTCTGTGCTCCTTACACTGCAGTCACATGACTCCAGGTCTGTACTTACACTGCAGTCACATGACTCCAGGTCTGTACTTACACTGCAGTCACATGACTCCAGGTCTGTACTTACACTGCAGTCACATGACTCTAGGTCTGTACTTACACTGCAGTCACATGACTCCAGGTCTGTACTTACACTGCAGTCACATGACTCCAGGTCTGTACTTACACTGCAGTCACATGACTCCAGGTCTGTACTTACACTGCAGTCACATGACTCCAGGTCTGTACTTACACTGCAGTCACATGACTCCAGGTCTGTACTCCTTACACTGCAGTCACATGACTCCAGGTCTGTACTCCTTACACTGCAGTCACATGACTCCAGGTCTGTACTCCTTACACTGCAGTCACATGACTCCAGGTCTGTACTTACACTGCAGTCACATGACTCCAGGTCTGTACTTACACTGCAGTCACATGACTCCAGGTCTGTACTCCTTACACTGCAGTCACATGACTCCAGGTCTGTACTTACACTGCAGTCACATGACTCCAGGTCTGTACTTACACTGCAGTCACATGACTCCAGGTCTGTACTTACACTGCAGTCACATGACTCCAGGTCTGCGCTCCTTACACTGCAGTCACATGACTCCAGGTCTGCACTTACACTGCAGTCACATGACTCCAGGTCTGTGCTCCTTACACTGCAGTCACATGACTCCAGGTCTGCACTTACACTGCAGTCACATGACTCCAGGTCTGTACTCCTTACACTGCAGTCACATGACTCCAGGTCTGTACTTACACTGCAGTCACATGACTCCAGGTCTGCGCTCCTTACACTGCAGTCACATGACTCCAGGTCTGTACTTACACTGCAGTCACATGACTCCAGGTCTGCGCTCCTTACACTGCAGTCACATGACTCCAGGTCTGTACTTACACTGCAGTCACATGACTCCAGGTCTGCACTCCTTACACTGCAGTCACATGACTCCAGGTCTGTACTTACACTGCAGTCACATGACTCCAGGTCTGCGCTCCTTACACTGCAGTCACATGACTCCAGGTCTGCACTTACACTGCAGTCACATGACTCCAGGTCTGCGCTCCTTACACTGCAGTCACATGACTCCAGGTCTGCACTTACACTGCAGTCACATGACTCCAGGTCTGTGCTCCTTACACTGCAGTCACATGACTCCAGGTCTGTGCTCCTTACACTGCAGTCACATGACTCCAGGTCTGCACTTACACTGCAGTCACATGACTCCAGGTCTGTGCTCCTTACACTGCAGTCACATGACTCCAGGTCTGTACTCCTTACACTGCAGTCACATGACTCCAGGTCTGCACTTACACTGCAGTCACATGACTCCAGGTCTGCACTTACACTGCAGTCACATGACTCCAGGTCTGTACTCCTTACACTGCAGTCACATGACTCCAGGTCTGCACTTACACTGCAGTCACATGACTCCAGGTCTGCGCTCCTTACACTGCAGTCACATGACTCCAGGTCTGCACTTACACTGCAGTCACATGACTCCAGGTCTGTGCTCCTTACACTGCAGTCACATGACTCCAGGTCTGCACTTACACTGCAGTCACATGACTCCAGGTCTGTACTCCTTACACTGCAGTCACATGACTCCAGGTCTGTACTCCTTACACTGCAGTCACATGACTCCAGGTCTGTACTCCTTACACTGCAGTCACATGACTCCAGGTCTGTACTCCTTACACTGCAGTCACATGACTCCAGGTCTGTGCTCCTTACACTGCAGTCACATGACTCCAGGTCTGTACTCCTTACACTGCAGTCACATGACTCCAGGTCTGTGCTCCTTACACTGCAGTCACATGACTCCAGGTCTGTGCTCCTTACACTGCAGTCACATGACTCCAGGTCTGTACTCCTTACACTGCAGTCACATGACTCCAGGTCTGTGCTCCTTACACTGCAGTCACATGACTCCAGGTCTGTACTCCTTACACTGCAGTCACATGACTCCAGGTCTGTACTCCTTACACTGCAGTCACATGACTCCAGGTCTGTACTCCTTACACTGCAGTCACATGACTCCAGGTCTGTACTTACACTGCAGTCACATGACTCCAGGTCTGCACTTACACTGCAGTCACATGACTCCAGGTCTGCACTTACACTGCAGTCACATGACTCCAGGTGTGTACTTACACTGCAGTCACATGACTCCAGGTCTGTACTTACACTGCAGTCACATGACTCCAGGTCTGTACTCCTTACACTGCAGTCACATGACTCCAGGTCTGTACTTACACTGCAGTCACATGACTCCAGGTCTGTACTTACACTGCAGTCACATGACTCCAGGTCTGTACTCCTTACACTGCAGTCACATGACTCCAGGTCTGTGCTCCTTACACTGCAGTCACATGACTCCAGGTCTGCACTTACACTGCAGTCACATGACTCCAGGTCTGTGCTCCTTACACTGCAGTCACATGACTCCAGGTATGTGCTTACACTGCAGTCACATGACTCCAGGTCTGTGCTTACACTGCAGTCACATGACTCCAGGTCTGTACTCCTTACACTGCAGTCACATGACTCCAGGTCTGTACTCCTTACACAGCAGTCACATGACTCCAGGTCTGTACTTACACTGCAGTCACATGACTCCAGGTCTGTACTTACACTGCAGTCACATGACTCCAGGTCTGTGCTTACACTGCAGTCACATGACTCCAGGTCTGTACTTACACTGCAGTCACATGACTCCAGGTCTGTACTTACACTGCAGTCACATGACTCCAGGTCTGTGCTTACACTGCAGTCACATGACTCCAGGTCTGTACTTACACTGCAGTCACATGACTCCAGGTCTGTACTTACACTGCAGTCACATGACTCCAGGTCTGTGCTTACACTGCAGTCACATGACTCCAGGTCTGCGCTCCTTACACTGCAGTCACATGACTCCAGGTCTGTGCTCCTTACACTGCAGTCACATGACTCCAGGTCTGTGCTCCTTACACTGCAGTCACATGACTCCAGGTCTGTGCTCCTTACACTGCAGTCACATGACTCCAGGTCTGTACTCCTTACACTGCAGTCACATGACTCCAGGTCTGCGCTCCTTACACTGCAGTCACATGACTCCAGGTCTGTGCTTACACTGCAGTCACATGACTCCAGGTCTGTACTTACACTGCAGTCACATGACTCCAGGTCTGTGCTCCTTACACTGCAGTCACATGACTCCAGGTCTGTGCTTACACTGCAGTCACATGACTCCAGGTCTGTGCTCCTTACACTGCAGTCACATGACTCCAGGTCTGTGCTTACACTGCAGTCACATGACTCCAGGTCTGTACTTACACTGCAGTCACATGACTCCAGGTCTGTACTCCTTACACTGCAGTCACATGACTCCAGGTCTGTACTTACACTGCAGTCACATGACTCCAGGTCTGCACTCCTTACACTGCAGTCACATGACTCCAGGTCTGTGCTTACACTGCAGTCACATGACTCCAGGTCTGTACTTACACTGCAGTCACATGACTCCAGGTCTGTGCTCCTTACACTGCAGTCACATGACTCCAGGTCTGTGCTCCTTACACTGCAGTCACATGACTCCTTACACTGCAGTCACATGACTCCAGGTCTGTACTTACACTGCAGTCACATGACTCCAGGTCTGTGCTCCTTACACTGCAGTCACATGACTCCAGGTCTGTGCTCCTTACACTGCAGTCACATGACTCCAGGTCTGTACTCCTTACACTGCAGTCACATGACTCCAGGTCTGTGCTCCTTACACTGCAGTCACATGACTCCAGGTCTGTACTCCTTACACTGCAGTCACATGACTCCAGGTCTGTACTCCTTACACTGCAGTCACATGACTCCAGGTCTGCGCTCCTTACACTGCAGTCACATGACTCCAGGTCTGTGCTCCTTACACTGCAGTCACATGACTCCAGGTCTGTACTCCTTACACTGCAGTCACATGACTCCAGGTCTGTACTTACACTGCAGTCACATGACTCCAGGTCTGCACTTACACTGCAGTCACATGACTCCAGGTCTGTGCTCCTTACACTGCAGTCACATGACTCCAGGTCTGTACTTACACTGCAGTCACATGACTCCAGGTCTGTGCTCCTTACACTGCAGTCACATGACTCCAGGTCTGCACTTACACTGCAGTCACATGACTCCAGGTCTGTGCTCCTTACACTGCAGTCACATGACTCCAGGTCTGTGCTCCTTACACTGCAGTCACATGACTCCAGGTCTGTGCTCCTTACACTGCAGTCACATGACTCCAGGTCTGTACTTACACTGCAGTCACATGACTCCAGGTCTGTACTCCTTACACTGCAGTCACATGACTCCAGGTCTGTACTTACACTGCAGTCACATGACTCCAGGTCTGTACTTACACTGCAGTCACATGACTCCAGGTCTGTGCTCCTTACACTGCAGTCACATGACTCCAGGTCTGTGCTCCTTACACTGCAGTCACATGACTCCAGGTCTGTGCTCCTTACACTGCAGTCACATGACTCCAGGTCTGTACTTACACTGCAGTCACATGACTCCAGGTCTGCACTTACACTGCAGTCACATGACTCCAGGTCTGCACTCCTTACACTGCAGTCACATGACTCCAGGTCTGCACTTACACTGCAGTCACATGACTCCAGGTCTGTACTCCTTACACTGCAGTCACATGACTCCAGGTCTGCACTTACACTGCAGTCACATGACTCCAGGTCTGTACTTACACTGCAGTCACATGACTCCAGGTCTGTACTTACACTGCAGTCACATGACTCCAGGTCTGTACTTACACTGCAGTCACATGACTCCAGGTCTGCACTCCTTACACTGCAGTCACATGACTCCAGGTCTGTACTTACACTGCAGTCACATGACTCCAGGTCTGTACTTACACTGCAGTCACATGACTCCAGGTCTGTACTTACACTGCAGTCACATGACTCCAGGTCTGTACTTACACTGCAGTCACATGACTCCAGGTCTGTACTTACACTGCAGTCACATGACTCCAGGTCTGTACTTACACTGCAGTCACATGACTCCAGGTCTGTACTCCTTACACTGCAGTCACATGACTCCAGGTCTGCACTTACACTGCAGTCACATGACTCCAGGTCTGTACTCCTTACACTGCAGTCACATGACTCCAGGTCTGCACTTACACTGCAGTCACATGACTCCAGGTCTGTGCTCCTTACACTGCAGTCACATGACTCCAGGTCTGTGCTCCTTACACTGCAGTCACATGACTCCAGGTCTGTGCTCCTTACACTGCAGTCACATGACTCCAGGTCTGCACTTACACTGCAGTCACATGACTCCAGGTCTGCACTTACACTGCAGTCACATGACTCCAGGTCTGCACTCCTTACACTGCAGTCACATGACTCCAGGTCTGCACTTACACTGCAGTCACATGACTCCAGGTCTGCACTTACACTGCAGTCACATGACTCCAGGTCTGTACTTACACTGCAGTCACATGACTCCAGGTCTGTACTTACACTGCAGTTACATGACTCCAGGTCTGTGCTCCTTACACTGCAGTCACATGACTCCAGGTCTGTACTTACACTGCAGTCACATGACTCCAGGTCTGTACTCCTTACACTGCAGTCACATGACTCCAGGTCTGTACTTACACTGCAGTCACATGACTCCAGGTCTGCACTTACACTGCAGTCACATGACTCCAGGTCTGTACTCCTTACACTGCAGTCACATGACTCCAGGTCTGTGCTCCTTACACTGCAGTCACATGACTCCAGGTCTGTGCTCCTTACACTGCAGTCACATGACTCCAGGTCTGTGCTCCTTACACTGCAGTCACATGACTCCAGGTCTGTGCTCCTTACACTGCAGTCACATGACTCCAGGTCTGTACTTACACTGCAGTCACATGACTCCAGGTCTGTACTCCTTACACTGCAGTCACATGACTCCAGGTCTGTACTCCTTACACTGCAGTCACATGACTCCAGGTCTGTACTCCTTACACTGCAGTCACATGACTCCAGGTCTGTACTTACACTGCAGTCACATGACTCCAGGTCTGTACTCCTTACACTGCAGTCACATGACTCCAGGTCTGCACTTACACTGCAGTCACATGACTCCAGGTCTGTACTTACACTGCAGTCACATGACTCCAGGTCTGTACTCCTTACACTGCAGTCACATGACTCCAGGTCTGTACTTACACTGCAGTCACATGACTCCAGGTCTGTACTCCTTACACTGCAGTCACATGACTCCAGGTCTGTACTTACACTGCAGTCACATGACTCCAGGTCTGCACTCCTTACACTGCAGTCACATGACTCCAGGTCTGTACTTACACTGCAGTCACATGACTCCAGGTCTGTACTTACACTGCAGTCACATGACTCCAGGTCTGTGCTCCTTACACTGCAGTCACATGACTCCAGGTCTGTACTTACACTGCAGTCACATGACTCCAGGTCTGCGCTCCTTACACTGCAGTCACATGACTCCAGGTCTGTACTTACACTGCAGTCACATGACTCCAGGTCTGTACTCCTTACACTGCAGTCACATGACTCCAGGTCTGTACTCCTTACACTGCAGTCACATGACTCCAGGTCTGTACTTACACTGCAGTCACATGACTCCAGGTCTGTGCTCCTTACACTGCAGTCACATGACTCCAGGTCTGTAATTACACTGCAGTCACATGACTCCAGGTCTGTACTCCTTACACTGCAGTCACATGACTCCAGGTCTGCACTCCTTACACTGCAGTCACATGACTCCAGGTCTGTACTTACACTGCAGTCACATGACTCCAGGTCTGTAATCCTTACACTGCAGTCACATGACTCCAGGTCTGTGCTTACACTGCAGTCACATGACTCCAGGTCTGTACTCCTTACACTGCAGTCACATGACTCCAGGTCTGTACTTACACTGCAGTCACATGACTCCAGGTCTGTACTTACACTGCAGTCACATGACTCCAGGTCTGCACTTACACTGCAGTCACATGACTCCAGGTCTGTACTTACACTGCAGTCACATGACTCCAGGTCTGCACTTACACTGCAGTCACATGACTCCAGGTCTGTACTTACACTGCAGTCACATGACTCCAGGTCTGCACTTACACTGCAGTCACATGACTCCAGGTCTGCGCTCCTTACACTGCAGTCACATGACTCCAGGTCTGTGCTCCTTACACTGCAGTCACATGACTCCAGGTCTGTACTCCTTACACTGCAGTCACATGACTCCAGGTCTGTGCTCCTTACACTGCAGTCACATGACTCCAGGTCTGTACTTACACTGCAGTCACATGACTCCAGGTCTGTACTCCTTACACTGCAGTCACATGACTCCAGGTCTGCACTTACACTGCAGTCACATGACTCCAGGTCTGTACTCCTTACACTGCAGTCACATGACTCCAGGTCTGTGCTCCTTACACTGCAGTCACATGACTCCAGGTCTGCACTCCTTACACTGCAGTCACATGACTCCAGGTCTGCACTCCTTACACTGCAGTCACATGACTCCAGGTCTGCGCTCCTTACACTGCAGTCACATGACTCCAGGTCTGTACTTACACTGCAGTCACATGACTCCAGGTCTGTACTTACACTGCAGTCACATGACTCCAGGTCTGTACTTACACTGCAGTCACATGACTCCAGGTCTGTACTTACACTGCAGTCACATGACTCCAGGTCTGCACTTACACTGCAGTCACATGACTCCAGGTCTGTACTTACACTGCAGTCACATGACTCCAGGTCTGTACTCCTTACACTGCAGTCACATGACTCCAGGTCTGTACTCCTTACACTGCAGTCACATGACTCCAGGTCTGTACTTACACTGCAGTCACATGACTCCAGGTCTGTACTTACACTGCAGTCACATGACTCCAGGTCTGTACTTACACTGCAGTCACATGACTCCAGGTCTGCACTTACACTGCAGTCACATGACTCCAGGTCTGTACTCCTTACACTGCAGTCACATGACTCCAGGTCTGCACTTACACTGCAGTCACATGACTCCAGGTCTGCACTCCTTACACTGCAGTCACATGACTCCAGGTCTGTACTTACACTGCAGTCACATGACTCCAGGTCTGTGCTCCTTACACTGCAGTCACATGACTCCAGGTCTGTACTTACACTGCAGTCACATGACTCCAGGTCTGTACTCCTTACACTGCAGTCACATGACTCCAGGTCTGTACTCCTTACACTGCAGTCACATGACTCCAGGTCTGTACTTACACTGCAGTCACATGACTCCAGGTCTGTGCTCCTTACACTGCAGTCACATGACTCCAGGTCTGTGCTCCTTACACTGCAGTCACATGACTCCAGGTCTGTACTTACACTGCAGTCACATGACTCCAGGTCTGCACTTACACTGCAGTCACATGACTCCAGGTCTGTGCTCCTTACACTGCAGTCACATGACTCCAGGTCTGCACTTACACTGCAGTCACATGACTCCAGGTCTGTACTCCTTACACTGCAGTCACATGACTCCAGGTCTGTACTCCTTACACTGCAGTCACATGACTCCAGGTCTGTACTTACACTGCAGTCACATGACTCCAGGTCTGCGCTCCTTACACTGCAGTCACATGACTCCAGGTCTGCACTTACACTGCAGTCACATGACTCCAGGTCTGTACTTACACTGCAGTCACATGACTCCAGGGCTGTACTCCTTACACTGCAGTCACATGACTCCAGGTCTGTACTTACACTGCAGTCACATGACTCCAGGTCTGTACTCCTTACACTGCAGTCACATGACTCCATGTCTGCACTTACACTGCAGTCACATGACTCCAGGGCTGTACTCCTTACACTGCAGTCACATGACTCCAGGTCTGTACTTACACTGCAGTCACATGACTCCAGGTCTGTACTCCTTACACTGCAGTCACATGACTCCAGGTCTGTGCTCCTTACACTGCAGTCACATGACTCCAGGTCTGCACTTACACTGCAGTCACATGACTCCAGGTCTGCACTTACACTGCAGTCACATGACTCCAGGTCTGTACTTACACTGCAGTCACATGACTCCAGGTCTGTACTCCTTACACTGCAGTCACATGACTCCAGGTCTGCACTTACACTGCAGTCACATGACTCCAGGTCTGTACTTACACTGCAGTCACATGACTCCATGTCTGTACTTACACTGCAGTCACATGACTCCAGGTCTGCACTTACACTGCAGTCACATGACTCCAGGTCTGTACTTACACTGCAGTCACATGACTCCAGGTCTGTACTTACACTGCAGTCACATGACTCCAGGTCTGTACTCCTTACACTGCAGTCACATGACTCCAGGTCTGCACTTACACTGCAGTCACATGACTCCAGGTCTGTACTTACACTGCAGTCACATGACTCCAGGTCTGCACTTACACTGCAGTCACATGACTCCAGGTCTGTACTTACACTGCAGTCACATGACTCCAGGTCTGTACTTACACTGCAGTCACATGACTCCAGGTCTGTACTTACACTGCAGTCACATGACTCCAGGTCTGTACTTACACTGCAGTCACATGACTCCAGGTCTGTACTCCTTACACTGCAGTCACATGACTCCAGGTCTGCACTCCTTACACTGCAGTCACATGACTCCAGGTCTGCACTCCTTACACTGCAGTCACATGACTCCAGGTCTGCACTCCTTACACTGCAGTCACATGACTCCAGGTCTGCACTCCTTACACTGCAGTCACATGACTCCAGGTCTGCACTCCTTACACTGCAGTCACATGACTCCAGGTCTGTACTCCTTACACTGCAGTCACATGACTCCAGGTCTGTACTTACACTGCAGTCACATGACTCCAGGTCTGTACTTACACTGCAGTCACATGACTCCTTACACTGCAGTCACATGACTCCAGGTCTGCACTCCTTACACTGCAGTCACATGACTCCAGGTCTGTACTTACACTGCAGTCACATGACTCCAGGTCTGTGCTCCTTACACTGCAGTCACATGACTCCAGGTCTGCACTTACACTGCAGTCACATGACTCCAGGTCTGTGCTCCTTACACTGCAGTCACATGACTCCAGGTCTGCACTCCTTACACTGCAGTCACATGACTCCAGGTCTGTACTCCTTACACTGCAGTCACATGACTCCAGGTCTGTGCTCCTTACACTGCAGTCACATGACTCCAGGTCTGTACTCCTTACACTGCAGTCACATGACTCCAGGTCTGTGCTCCTTACACTGCAGTCACATGACTCCAGGTCTGTGCTCCTTACACTGCAGTCACATGACTCCAGGTCTGCACTTACACTGCAGTCACATGACTCCAGGTCTGCACTCCTTACACTGCAGTCACATGACTCCAGGTCTGCACTTACACTGCAGTCACATGACTCCAGGTCTGCACTTACACTGCAGTCACATGACTCCAGGTCTGCACTTACACTGCAGTCACATGACTCCAGGTCTGCACTTACACTGCAGTCACATGACTCCAGGTCTGTACTTACACTGCAGTCACATGACTCCAGGTCTGCACTTACACTGCAGTCACATGACTCCAGGTCTGTACTTACACTGCAGTCACATGACTCCAGGTCTGTACTTACACTGCAGTCACATGACTCCAGGTCTGTACTCCTTACACTGCAGTCACATGACTCCAGGTCTGTACTTACACTGCAGTCACATGACTCCAGGTCTGTACTTACACTGCAGTCACATGACTCCAGGTCTGTGCTCCTTACACTGCAGTCACATGACTCCAGGTCTGCACTTACACTGCAGTCACATGACTCCAGGTCTGTACTTACACTGCAGTCACATGACTCCAGGTCTGCACTTACACTGCAGTCACATGACTCCAGGTCTGTACTCCTTACACTGCAGTCACATGACTCCAGGTCTGTACTCCTTACACTGCAGTCACATGACTCCAGGTCTGTACTCCTTACACTGCAGTCACATGACTCCAGGTCTGTGCTCCTTACACTGCAGTCACATGACTCCAGGTCTGTACTCCTTACACTGCAGTCACATGACTCCAGGTCTGTACTCCTTACACTGCAGTCACATGACTCCAGGTCTGTGCTCCTTACACTGCAGTCACATGACTCCAGGTCTGTACTCCTTACACTGCAGTCACATGACTCCAGGTCTGCACTTACACTGCAGTCACATGACTCCAGGTCTGTACTTACACTGCAGTCACATGACTCCAGGTCTGTACTTACACTGCAGTCACATGACTCCAGGTCTGTACTCCTTACACTGCAGTCACATGACTCCAGGTCTGTGCTCCTTACACTGCAGTCACATGACTCCAGGTCTGTGCTCCTTACACTGCAGTCACATGACTCCAGGTCTGTACTTACACTGCAGTCACATGACTCCAGGTCTGTACTTACACTGCAGTCACATGACTCCAGGTCTGTACTTACACTGCAGTCACATGACTCCAGGTCTGTACTTACACTGCAGTCACATGACTCCAGGTCTGTGCTCCTTACACTGCAGTCACATGACTCCAGGTCTGCACTTACACTGCAGTCACATGACTCCAGGTCTGTACTTACACTGCAGTCACATGACTCCAGGTCTGTACTCCTTACACTGCAGTCACATGACTCCAGGTCTGCACTTACACTGCAGTCACATGACTCCAGGTCTGTACTCCTTACACTGCAGTCACATGACTCCAGTTCTGTGCTCCTTACACTGCAGTCACATGACTCCAGGTCTGTACTCCTTACACTGCAGTCACATGACTCCAGGTCTGCACTTACACTGCAGTCACATGACTCCAGGTCTGTGCTCCTTACACTGCAGTCACATGACTCCAGGTCTGTGCTCCTTACACTGCAGTCACATGACTCCAGGTCTGTACTTACACTGCAGTCACATGACTCCAGGTCTGTACTCCTTACACTGCAGTCACATGACTCCAGGGCTGCACTATTTACACTGCAGTCACATGACTCCAGGTCTGTACTCCTTACACTGCAGTCACATGACTCCAGGTCTGTGCTTACACTGCAGTCACATGACTCCAGGTCTGCACTCCTTACACTGCAGTCACATGACTCCAGGTCTGTACTTACACTGCAGTCACATGACTCCAGGTCTGTGCTCCTTACACTGCAGTCACATGACTCCAGGTCTGTACTCCTTACACTGCAGTCACATGACTCCAGGTCTGTACTTACACTGCAGTCACATGACTCCAGGTCTGTACTCCTTACACTGCAGTCACATGACTCCAGGTCTGTACTCCTTACACTGCAGTCACATGACTCCAGGTCTGTACTTACACTGCAGTCACATGACTCCAGGTCTGTGCTCCTTACACTGCAGTCACATGACTCCAGGTCTGTACTTACACTGCAGTCACATGACTCCAGGTCTGTGCTCCTTACACTGCAGTCACATGACTCCAGGTCTGTACTTACACTGCAGTCACATGACTCCAGGTCTGTGCTCCTTACACTGCAGTCACATGACTCCAGGTCTGTGCTCCTTACACTGCAGTCACATGACTCCAGGTCTGTACTTACACTGCAGTCACATGACTCCAGGTCTGTACTTACACTGCAGTCACATGACTCCAGGTCTGTGCTCTTTACACTGCAGTCACATGACTCCAGGTCTGTGCTCCTTACACTGCAGTCACATGACTCCAGGTCTGTACTTACACTGCAGTCACATGACTCCAGGTCTGTACTTACACTGCAGTCACATGACTCCAGGTCTGTACTTACACTGCAGTCACATGACTCCAGGTCTGTGCTTACACTGCAGTCACATGACTCCAGGTCTGTGCTCCTTACACTGCAGTCACATGACTCCAGGTCTGTGCTCCTTACACTGCAGTCACATGACTCCAGGTCTGTACTCCTTACACTGCAGTCACATGACTCCAGGTCTGTACTTACACTGCAGTCACATGACTCCAGGTCTGTACTTACACTGCAGTCACATGACTCCAGGTCTGTACTTACACTGCAGTCACATGACTCCAGGTCTGTACTTACACTGCAGTCACATGACTCCAGGTCTGTACTTACACTGCAGTCACATGACTCCAGGTCTGTGCTTACACTGCAGTCACATGACTCCAGGTCTGTGCTCCTTACACTGCAGTCACATGACTCCAGGTCTGCACTCCTTACACTGCAGTCACATGACTCCAGGTCTGCACTTACACTGCAGTCACATGACTCCAGGTCTGTACTCCTTACACTGCAGTCACATGACTCCAGGTCTGCACTTACACTGCAGTCACATGACTCCAGGTCTGTGCTCCTTACACTGCAGTCACATGACTCCAGGTCTGTGCTCCTTACACTGCAGTCACATGACTCCAGGTCTGCACTTACACTGCAGTCACATGACTCCAGGTCTGCACTTACACTGCAGTCACATGACTCCAGGTCTGCACTTACACTGCAGTCACATGACTCCAGGTCTGTACTCCTTACACTGCAGTCACATGACTCCAGGTCTGCACTTACACTGCAGTCACATGACTCCAGGTCTGCACTTACACTGCAGTCACATGACTCCAGGTCTGCACTTACACTGCAGTCACATGACTCCAGGTCTGCACTTACACTGCAGTCACATGACTCCAGGTCTGTACTTACACTGCAGTCACATGACTCCAGGTCTGCACTTACACTGCAGTCACATGACTCCAGGTCTGTACTTACACTGCAGTCACATGACTCCAGGTCTGTACTCCTTACACTGCAGTCACATGACTCCAGGTCTGTACTCCTTACACTGCAGTCACATGACTCCAGGTCTGTACTTACACTGCAGTCACATGACTCCAGGTCTGTACTCCTTACACTGCAGTCACATGACTCCAGGTCTGTGCTCCTTACACTGCAGTCACATGACTCCAGGTCTGTGCTCCTTACACTGCAGTCACATGACTCCAGGTCTGCACTTACACTGCAGTCACATGACTCCAGGTCTGTACTTACACTGCAGTCACATGACTCCAGGTCTGTACTCCTTACACTGCAGTCACATGACTCCAGGTCTGCACTTACACTGCAGTCACATGACTCCAGGTCTGCACTTACACTGCAGTCACATGACTCCAGGTCTGTACTCCTTACACTGCAGTCACATGACTCCAGGTCTGTACTTACACTGCAGTCACATGACTCCAGGTCTGCACTTACACTGCAGTCACATGACTCCAGGTCTGTACTCCTTACACTGCAGTCACATGACTCCAGGTCTGTACTTACACTGCAGTCACATGACTCCAGGTCTGTACTTACACTGCAGTCACATGACTCCAGGTCTGTGCTCCTTACACTGCAGTCACATGACTCCAGGTCTGCACTTACACTGCAGTCACATGACTCCAGGTCTGTACTCCTTACACTGCAGTCACATGACTCCAGGTCTGCACTTACACTGCAGTCACATGACTCCAGGTCTGTACTTACACTGCAGTCACATGACTCCAGGTCTGTACTCCTTACACTGCAGTCACATGACTCCAGGTCTGTACTCCTTACACTGCAGTCACATGACTCCAGGTCTGTGCTCCTTACACTGCAGTCACATGACTCCAGGTCTGTACTCCTTACACTGCAGTCACATGACTCCAGGTCTGTGCTCCTTACACTGCAGTCACATGACTCCAGGTCTGTACTTACACTGCAGTCACATGACTCCAGGTCTGTACTCCTTACACTGCAGTCACATGACTCCAGGTCTGTACTCCTTACACTGCAGTCACATGACTCCAGGTCTGTGCTCCTTACACTGCAGTCACATGACTCCAGGTCTGCACTCCTTACACTGCAGTCACATGACTCCAGGTCTGTACTCCTTACACTGCAGTCACATGACTCCAGGTCTGTACTTACACTGCAGTCACATGACTCCAGGTCTGTACTTACACTGCAGTCACATGACTCCAGGTCTGTACTTACACTGCAGTCACATGACTCCAGGTCTGTACTTACACTGCAGTCACATGACTCCAGGTCTGCACTTACACTGCAGTCACATGACTCCAGGTCTGTACTCCTTACACTGCAGTCACATGACTCCAGGTCTGTACTTACACTGCAGTCACATGACTCCAGGTCTGTACTTACACTGCAGTCACATGACTCCAGGTCTGTACTCCTTACACTGCAGTCACATGACTCCAGGTCTGTACTCCTTACACTGCAGTCACATGACTCCAGGTCTGCACTTACACTGCAGTCACATGACTCCAGGTCTGTACTCCTTACACTGCAGTCACATGACTCCAGGTCTGCACTTACACTGCAGTCACATGACTCCTTACACTGCAGTCACATGACTCCAGTTCTGTACTCCTTACACTGCAGTCACATGACTCCAGGTCTGTACTTACACTGCAGTCACATGACTCCTTACACTGCAGTCACATGACTCCAGGTCTGTACTTACACTGCAGTCACATGACTCCAGTTCTGTGCTCCTTACACTGCAGTCACATGAGTCCAGGTCTGTACTCCTTACACTGCAGTCACATGACTCCAGGTCTGTACTTACACTGCAGTCACATGACTCCAGGTCTGTACTTACACTGCAGTCACATGACTCCAGGTCTGTACTTACACTGCAGTCACATGACTCCAGTTCTGTGCTCCTTACACTGCAGTCACATGACTCCAGGTCTGTACTCCTTACACTGCAGTCACATGACTCCAGGTCTGTACTCCTTACACTGCAGTCACATGACTCCTTACACTGCAGTCACATGACTCCTTACACTGCAGTCACATGACTCTAGGTCTGCACTCCTTACACTGCAGTCACATGACTCCAGGTCTGTACTCCTTACACTGCAGTCACATGACTCCAGGTCTGTACTCCTTACACTGCAGTCACATGACTCCAGGTCTGTACTCCTTACACTGCAGTCACATGACTCCAGGTCTGTACTTACACTGCAGTCACATGACTCCAGGTCTGTACTCCTTACACTGCAGTCACATGACTCCAGGTCTGCACTTACACTGCAGTCACATGACTCCAGTTCTGTACTCCTTACACTGCAGTCACATGACTCCAGGTCTGTACTCCTTACACTGCAGTCACATGACTCCAGGTCTGTACTCCTTACACTGCAGTCACATGACTCCTTACACTGCAGTCACATGACTCTAGGTCTGCACTCCTTACACTGCAGTCACATGACTCCAGGTCTGCACTTACACTGCAGTCACATGACTCCAGGTCTGTACTCCTTACACTGCAGTCACATGACTCCAGGTCTGCACTTACACTGCAGTCACATGACTCCAGGTCTGCACTCCTTACACTGCAGTCACATGACTCCAGGTCTGCACTTACACTGCAGTCACATGACTCCAGGTCTGTACTCCTTACACTGCGAGGGTTCATTTTAAACTGTTAATGTTTGTTTTTAAATCACTGTATGGACTTGCACCTTCTTATTTATGTGAGCTGCTTGTTGCACATCAGCCCAGTAGAGGCTGCGTCTGCAGGACCTGCTGGAGGTCCAGGACCTACAGTAAGCAGTGGGTGATGGTTCCTTCTCAGTGGCTGGTCCGAGGCTCTGGAACTCTCTGCCTGTTGAGTTACGAGCCGTCACTGACCTGACACTGTTTAAAGCGAGGCTGAAAACTTACTTGTTTAAAGCCGCTTTTCACTGCTAATTGCACATGTGTAATGTATATGTGTTTTCTTAAATATTTTGTGCTAAAATTGTTTTTATTATATTGCACTTATGGAAAGCACTTTGGTTCAGCGGGTGCTGTTGTAAAGCGCTTTACAAATAAAGGTTGATTGATTGATTGATTATTGTTACCTTTAAATCCAGAAGATCCACCTCTGCCCTGCTCCTCTCCTTCACCATCTTCATCATCGTTCTTCTTTGTGGTAGAGGGACGCTCAGTAGTTCTCTCTGAAAGTGAAAAGCACACAGCGGGTCAGCCCTTTAAAGAGTCAGAGTCAGATGCCCTCCCTCACCTTTGCTCTGGGTCTTCAGGCGGAACAGGTGAGTCTGGTCTCTGTGAGTCACTGCACATCTCAGCAGGTGTTTGTCCTTATAAATGTAATGTGATTTTGGAATATTTATCTTTAACCGGCCTCTGAAGGAGACAGGTTTTATTTCTGAATCGTCCAGATCTATTTCCTGACGCTTAAGAAGCCATTTCACTCCGATAGAGGAAACATCAAGAGGAGTGGAGACGGAGCACTGGAGCTCCAGGAAGTTCTTCTCGTCTTCTTCTGTCACTGAAACACAAACAGTCTGAGTTAGAACAGCTCTGTCTTTATTCTATATACAGAGCCTCTCGAAAGTATTCATACACCTTGGACTTTTGCACACTTTGTCATGTTTACAGCCCTAAACATAAAGACTTTATTTTTAACGTTCTCACACAAGTCACAGACGACTGTGAAGTGAAAGCAAAATGATACACGATTCTGTTATTTTTCAAAATCCTCTATTTAACCGTTAGGCCAAGGTGTGAACATTCTGGAGTCATTAGGAATGTTTTAAAGGCAATTTAATAACTCAGAAAATGCTGTATGATACTTATGCAAGCCCCACTTTTCACTTTTCTATTTTTTGAAAAATAACAGAATCATGTATCATTTTGCTTTCACTTCACAGTTGTCTGTGACTTGTGTGAGAACGTTAAAAATAAAGTCTGTATGTTTAGGGCTGTAAACATGACAAAATGTGCAAAAGTCCAAGGTGTATGAATACTAACCAGAGGCACTGTATTTAAATGGTCTTCTAAACTTCATAATCTGAGGCTAAATAACAGTTACGCCTCAGTTTCTCCCAGAGCTGAGCCTCATCTGACTCAGAAACACGAGCTTCAGTTTAGCCTCGTTTTGCTTCAGGTTAAGGAGGAAATTTTAAATGCTTTAGTCAAAGATCGTCGTGATCCTAATTTTCAATATTTCAATATGTTTTGTCTCTAAATCAGTGTCTGACCTGAGACCACAGACAGAGTCACTTCTGCGTCCGGCACCAGGCGGCTCCCTGTCCCGTTGCGGTTGTATTGTTGACAGAAGTATATTCCGGCCTCGTCAGAGTGGACGTCTTTAATCTGCAGACCACAGTCCTGGGTCAGAGCGAGCCGCTCTGAGAGCCGCTGTGAGACTCTGGAGCCGATTTGTCCCAGAGTGACCAGACTCTCAGTGGTCTGTGGATCCTCTACAGAGTTAAAGAGCCACGTGGTCCCGTCACAGCGCTCCTGTCCAGGCTGAAGGTTCTCACAGGGTAAAGCTGCAGCGTCTCCTGCTCTCACAAACTCATGACGGACCGATCTCGCCTCTGACTCTGAGCCTGCGGAGAAACCAGAGAAACAAGGTTTTACTGCAGCGACAAAGGCAGGTCCTGCAGCCCAGGGCCTGGTCAACCCTGTTGGACGAGCGTCTCCACTGCCCAGGCACAAGTCTTCAGGCTGACCTCTGACCAAAGAACCGAGACTAAAGCCTGGTTCACACTGTGTTCTGCAGCCACGCCCTGTTCTGTAGCTGTGAGGCACAGACACACATATCCTGTACCCACGGGGCGAGGCCAGGGGTTCCTTTTTAAACCAACCACAATGCCCAGGTAAGTTTGGTAGCAGAGGTATTAAAAATATTGTTTATTTAATTTTTACAATGTAATTACATTTTATTAATTCAATATTCTTAAAATGGTTTCCCCCGAACAAACAAACTGTAACAAAACAAAGTGCCGATAAATAGAAATATGATAAATATGACTAAAGTAAATGTGAAATGTAAACAAACAGAAAATATGTGTTTCACGTGTTTAAGGACGTGAAACACGCAAGGACCGTGACGTCGCCCGGCATGGCCCCACCCTGGAGCCAGACCTGGGGTTGGGGCCCGAACGCGAGCGCCTGGTGGCCGGACCTCTGCCCACAGGGCCCGGCCGGGCCCAGCCCGAAGGGACGACGGGGGCCCGCCCTCCTGTGGACTCACCACCCGCAGAGGGATCCGTAGGGATCGGGTGCAGAGAGGACCTGGTCCACATGCGCAGCTTCTGGCGTTCGGGACATGGAACGTCACCTCGCTGGGGGGAGGAGCCTGAGCTTGTGCTGGGGGGGAGGAGCCTGAGCTTGTGCGGGAGGTTGTGCTGGGGGGGAGGAGCCTGAGCTTTTGCGGGAGGTTGTGCTGGGGGGGAGGAGCCTGAGCTTTTGCGGGAGGTTGTGCTGGGGGGAGGAGCCTGAGCTTGTGCGGGAGGTTGTGCTGGGGGGGAGGAGCCTGAGTTTTTGCGGGAGGTTGTGCTGGGGGGAGGAGCCTGAGCTTGTGCGGGAGGTTGTGCTGGGGGGGAGGAGCCTGAGCTTTTGCGGGAGGTTGTGCTGGGGGGAGGAGCCTGAGCTTGTGCGGGAGGTTGTGCTGGGGGGAGGAGCCTGAGCTTGTGCTGGGGGGGGAGGAGCCTGAGCTTGTGCGGGAGGTTGTGCTGGGGGGAGGAGCCTGAGCTTGTGCTGGGGGGGAGGAGCCTGAGCTTGTGCTGGGGGGGCGGAGCCTGAGCTTGTGCTGGGGGCGGAGCCTGAGCTTGTGCGGGAGGTTGTGCTGGGGGGAGGAGCCTGAGCTTGTGCGGGAGGTTGTGCTGAGGGGGAGGAGCCTGAGCTTGTGCTGGGGGGGAGGAGCCTGAGCTTTTGCGGGAGGTTGTGCTGGGGGGAGAAGCCTGAGCTTGTGCGGGAGGTTGTGCTGGGGGAAGGAGCCTGAGCTTGTGTGGGAGGTTGAGAGATACCTAGATATAGTCGGGCTCACCTCCACGCACAGCTTGGGTTCCGGATCCCAACTCCTGGAGAGAGGCTGGACTCTCCATGTTTCTGGAGTTGCCCGCGGGGAGAGGCGGCGGGCTGGGGTGGGTTTGCTCAAATCCCCCCAGCTCAGCCGTCACGTGTTGGAGTTCACCCCGGTGGACGAGAGGGTCGCGTCCCTACGCCTCCGGGTCGGGGACATGTCTCTCACCGTTGTCTCGGCCTATGGGCCCAACATCGGTGCAGAGTACCCGGCCTTCTTGGAGTCCCTGGGAGGGGTACTAGATAGTGCTCCGACTGGGGACTCCATTGTTCCGCCGACATGGAGTCCGAGTGGACTCTGTTCTCCTCCTCCATTGTCGATGCGGCTGCTCGTAGTTGTGGCCGTAAGGTCTCTGGTGCCTGTCGCGGCGGCAATCCCCGAACCCGGTGGTGGCGCCCGGAAGTAAGGGATGCCGTCAAGCTGAAGAAGGAGTCCTACCTGGCCTTGTTGGCTTGTGGGACTCCTGAGGCAGCTGAGAGGTACCGGCAGGCCAAGCTGCTGCAGCTCGGGCGGTCGCAGAGGCTAAAACTCGGGTCTGGGAGGAGTTCGGGGAGGCCATGGAGGAAGACTATCGGTCGGCCTCGAAGAGATTCTGGCAAACCATCCGGCGCCTCAGGAGGGGGAAGCAGTGCTTCACCAACACTGTGTACAGTGCGGGTGGGGGGCTGCTGACCTCGACTGGGGATGTCGTCGGTCGGTGGAAGGAGGACTTCGAGGACCTCCTCAATCCCGTCGTCACGTCTTCCAATGAGGAAGCAGAGGCTGGGGACTCGGGGGTGGGCTCGCCCATCACCGGGGCTGAAGTCACCGAGGTGGTGAGAAAGCTCCTCGGTGGCTCCGGGGGTGGATGAGATTTGCCCTGAGTACCTTAAGTCTCTGGATGTTGTAGGACTGTCTTGGCTGACACGTCTCTGCAACATCGCGTGGCGGTCGGGGACAGCGCCCCTGGATTGGCAGACCGGGGTGGTGGTCCCTCTCTTTAAGAAGGGGGATCGGAGGGTGTGTTCCAATTACAGAGGAATCACCCTCCTTAGCCTCCCCGGTAAGGTCTACTCCAGGTGCTGGAGAGGAGGATCTGGCCGATAGTTGAACCTCGGATCCAGGAGGAACAATGCGGTTTTCGTTCTGGTCGTGGCACACTGGACCAGCTCTACACCCTCCATCGGGTGCTCGAGGGTTCGTGGGAGTTCGCCCAACCAGTCCACATGTGTTTTGTGGACCTGGAGAAAGCGTTCGACCGCGTCCCTCGTGGTGCCCTGTGGGGGGTGCTCCGGGAGTATGGGGTCCGGGGCCCTCGTGGTGCCCTGTGGGGGGTGCTCCGGGAGTATGGGGTCCGGGGCCCTCGTGGTGCCCTGTGGGGGGTGCTCCGGGAGTACGGGGTCCGGGGCCCTCGTGGTGCCCTGTGGGGGGTGCTCCGGGAGTATGGGGTCCGGGGCCCTCGTGGTGCCCTGTGGGGGGTGCTCCGGGAGTATGGGGTCCGGGGCCCTCGTGGTGCCCTGTGGGGGGTGCTGCGGGAGTATGGGGTCCGGGGCCCTCGTGGTGCCCTGTGGGGGGTGCTCCGGGAGTATGGGGTCCGGGCCCTCGTGGTGCCCTGTGGGGGGTGCTCCGGGAGTACGGGGTCCGGGGCCCTCGTGGTGCCCTGTGGGGGGTGCTCCGGGAGTATGGGGTCCGGGGCCCTCGTGGTGCCCTGTGGGGGGTGCTCCGGGAGTATGGGGTCCGGGGCCCTCGTGGTGCCCTGTGGGGGGTGCTCCGGGAGTATGGGGTCCGGGGCCCTCGTGGTGCCCTGTGGGGGGTGCTCCGGGAGTATGGGGTCCGGGGCCCTCGTGGTGCCCTGTGGGGGGTGCTCCGGGAGTATGGGGTCCGGGGCCCTCGTGGTGCCCTGTGGGGGGTGCTCCGGGAGTATGGGGTCCGGGGCCCTCGTGGTGCCCTGTGGGGGGTGCTCCGGGAGTATGGGGTCCGGGGCCCTCCCCTCCCCACGTCTCCCCCAAAGCCTCCCAGACCACCCCTTTAGTTAGCCGCAATGTTCGACTTTTGTTTGTGGGAAAGGCTCTGGCTCCGTTTAGGCCCTCTTTAAAGTCATGGTAAAGAAAACAGTACCCAGCCCGACGCGCTGCACACCTTTAGTTTGGCTTTGAACTTTGAAACCAACATTCTCAAAATGTTAGTCAATGCAGTCACTTACCTGTTTTAAAGTGACATTAGTGACATTAATATAGGGCACATTTCCTGTAACATTCGTAAGTGTACATTTCCTGTTGCTACTTCCTCTTCACACTCTGATGACAAACTCTCTGTTTGTCACGTCCAAATAATTGTCCTTATTTGGACGTGACAAACACGGCCTCATCACGAGGAAGAGTTTCTCCACAATCTGCATCAGAATCATGAAAAACAGGCGACAGATCAATAACAGTTCACATGTTTTTGAAGAGTTTTGTTTCCTCCACCTCCTCACGATAATGAACTGATGATGGTCGTGAAGTTATGTCAGCAGATTTCATTATCACATGATTTTTATGAGACACTACAGGGTCTTGAGGAACAACGTGAACAGCAGGGGGCGCAAAAACACACCCAGATCACTATTAATATTAACATTTTTAATATCACCAAAAACAAACCCTGAGGCGGAAACAGAACTAAACACAGGAGGATGAAGGTGTTTACCTGAGAGGAGCAGGAGGATGAAGGTGTTTACCTGAGAGGAGCAGGAGGATGAAGGTGTTTACCTGAGAGGAGCAGGAGGATGAAGGTGTTTACCTGAGAGGAGCAGGAGGATGAAGGTGTTTACCTGAGAGGAGCAGGAGGATGAAGGTGTTTACCTGAGAGGAGCAGGAGGATGAAGGTGTTTACCTGAGAGGAGCAGGAGGATGAAGGTGTTTACCTGAGAGGAGCAGGAGGATGAAGGCTTTTACCTGAGAGGAGCAGGAGGATGAAGGCTTTTACCTGAGAGGAGCAGGAGGATGAAGGCGTTTATCTGAGAGGAGCAGGAGGATGAAGGTGTTTACCTGAGAGGAGCAGGAGGATGAAGGCGTTTACCTGAGAGGAGCAGGAGGATGAAGGTGTTTACCTGAGAGGAGCAGGAGGATGAAGGTGTTTACCTGAGAGGAGCAGGAGGATGAAGGTGTTTACCTGAGAGGAGCAGGAGGATGAAGGTGTTTACCTGAGAGGAGCAGGAGGATGAAGGCTTTTACCTGAGAGGAGCAGGAGGATGAAGGTGTTTACCTGAGAGGAGCAGGAGGATGAAGGTGTTTACCTGAGAGGAGCAGGAGGATGAAGGCGTTTACCTTAGAGGAGCAGGAGGATGAAGGTGTTTACCTGAGAGGAGCAGGAGGATGAAGGCTTTTAACTGAGAGGAGCAGGAGGATGAAGGTGTTTACCTGAGAGGAGCAGGAGGATGAAGGCTTTTACCTGAGAGGAGCAGGAGGATGAAGGTGTTTACCTGAGAGGAGCAGGAGGATGAAGGTGTTTACCTGAGAGGAGCAGGAGGATGAAGGTGTTTACCTGAGAGGAGCAGGAGGATGAAGGCTTTTACCTGAGAGGAGCAGGAGGATGAAGGTGTTTACCTGAGAGGAGCAGGAGGATGAAGGTGTTTACCTGAGAGGAGCAGGAGGATGAAGGCGTTTACCTTAGAGGAGCAGGAGGATGAAAGCCTTTACCTGAGAGGAGCAGGAGGATGAAGGTGTTTACCTGAGAGGAGCAGGAGGATGAAGGCGTTTACCTGAGAGGAGCAGGAGGATGAAGGTGTTTACCTGAGAGGAGCAGGAGGATGAAGGCTTTTACCTGAGAGGAGCAGGAGGATGAAGGTGTTTACCTGAGAGGAGCAGGAGGATGAAGGCGTTTACCTGAGAGGAGCAGGAGGATGAAGGTGTTTACCTGAGAGGAGCAGGAGGATGAAGGCTTTTACCTGAGAGGAGCAGGAGGATGAAGGTGTTTACCTGAGAGGAGCAGGAGGATGAAGGTGTTTACCTGAGAGGAGCAGGAGGATGAAGGTGTTTACCTGAGAGGAGCAGGAGGATGAAGGTGTTTACCTGAGAGGAGCAGGAGGATGAAGGCGTTTACCTGAGAGGAGCAGGAGGATGAAGGTGTTTACCTGAGAGGAGCAGAAGGATGAAGGCGTTTACCTTAGAGGAGCAGGAGGATGAAGGTGTTTACCTGAGAGGAGCAGGAGGATGAAGGTGTTTACCTGAGAGGAGCAGGAGGATGAAGGTGTTTACCTGAGAGGAGCAGGAGGATGAAGGCTTTTACCTGAGAGGAGCAGGAGGATGAAGGTGTTTACCTGAGAGGAGCAGGAGGATGAAGGTGTTTACCTGAGAGGAGCAGGAGGATGAAGGTGTTTACCTGAGAGGAGCAGGAGGATGAAGGCTTTTACCTGAGAGGAGCAGGAGGATGAAGGTGTTTACCTGAGAGGAGCAGGAGGATGAAGGTGTTTACCTGAGAGGAGCAGGAGGATGAAGGTGTTTACCTGAGAGGAGCAGGAGGATGAAGGTGTTTACCTGTGAGGAGCAGGAGGATGAAGGTGTTTACCTGAGAGGAGCAGGAGGATGAAGGCGTTTACCTGTGAGGAGCAGGAGGATGAAGGCGTTTACCTGAGAGGAGCAGGAGGATGAAGGTGTTTACCTGAGAGGAGCAGGAGGATGAAGGCGTTTACCTGAGAGCAGCAGGAGGATGAAGGTGTTTACCTGAGAGGAGCAGGAGGATGAAGGCTTTTACCTGAGAGGAGCAGGAGGATGAAGGTGTTTACCTGAGAGGAGCAGGAGGATGAAGGCGTTTACCTGAGAGGAGCAGGAGGATGAAGGTGTTTACCTGAGAGGAGCAGGAGGATGAAGGTGTTTACCTGAGAGGAGCAGGAGGATGAAGGTGTTTACCTGAGAGGAGCAGGAGGATGAAGGTGTTTACCTGAGAGGAGCAGGAGGATGAAGGTGTTTACCTGAGAGGAGCAGGAGGATGAAGGCTTTTACCTGAGAGGAGCAGGAGGATGAAGGTGTTTACCTGAGAGGAGCAGGAGGATGAAGGCGTTTACCTGAGAGGAGCAGGAGGATGAAGGCGTTTACCTGAGAGGAGCAGGAGGATGAAGGTGTTTACCTGAGAGGAGCAGGAGGATGAAGGTGTTTACCTGAGAGGAGCAGGAGGATGAAGGTGTTTACCTGAGAGGAGCAGGAGGATGAAGGCGTTTCCCTGAGAGGAGCAGGAGGATGAAGGCTTTTACCTGAGAGGAGCAGGAGGATGAAGGTGTTTACCTGAGAGGAGCAGGAGGATGAAGGCGTTTACCTGAGAGGAGCAGGAGGATGAAGATGTTTACCTGAGAGGAGCAGGAGGATGAAGATGTTTACCTGAGAGGAGCAGGAGGATGAAGGCTTTTACCTGAGAGGAGCAGGAGGATGAAGGTGTTTACCTGAGAGGAGCAGGAGGATGAAGGCGTTTCCCTGAGAGGAGCAGGAGGATGAAGGCTTTTACCTGAGAGGAGCAGGAGGATGAAGGTGTTTACCTGAGAGGAGCAGGAGGATGAAGGCGTTTACCTGAGAGGAGCAGGAGGATGAAGATGTTTACCTGAGAGGAGCAGGAGGATGAAGGCTTTTACCTGAGAGGAGCAGGAGGATGAAGGTGTTTACCTGAGAGGAGCAGGAGGATGAAGGTGTTTACCTGAGAGGAGCAGGAGGATGAAGGCGTTTACCTGAGAGGAGCAGGAGGATGAAGGTGTTTACCTGAGAGGAGCAGGAGGATGAAGGCTTTTACCTGAGAGGAGCAGGAGGATGAAGGTGTTTACCTGAGAGGAGCAGGAGGATGAAGGCGTTTACCTGAGAGGAGCAGGAGGATGAAGGTGTTTACCTGAGAGGAGCAGGAGGATGAAGGCTTTTACCTGAGAGGAGCAGGAGGATGAAGGTGTTTACCTGAGAGGAGCAGGAGGATGAAGGCGTTTACCTGAGAGGAGCAGGAGGATGAAGGCTTTTACCTGAGAGGAGCAGGAGGATGAAGGTGTTTACCTGAGAGGAGCAGGAGGATGAAGGTGTTTACCTGAGAGGAGCAGGAGGATGAAGGTGTTTACCTGAGAGGAGCAGGAGGATGAAGGCTTTTACCTGAGAGGAACAGGAGGATGAAGGTGTTTACCTGAGAGGAGCAGGAGGATGAAGGTGTTTACCTGAGAGGAGCAGGAGGATGAAGGCGTTTACCTTAGAGGAGCAGGAGGATGAAGGTGTTTACCTGAGAGGAGCAGGAGGATGAAGGCTTTTACCTGAGAGGAGCAGGAGGATGAAGGCGTTTACCTGAGAGGAGCAGGAGGATGAAGGCTTTTACCTGAGAGGAGCAGGAGGATGAAGGTGTTTACCTTAGAGGAGCAGGAGGATGAAGGCGTTTACCTGAGAGGAGCAGGAGGATGAAGGTGTTTACCTTAGAGGAGCAGGAGGATGAAGGTGTTTACCTGAGAGGAGCAGGAGGATGAAGGCGTTTACCTGAGAGGAGCAGGAGGATGAAGGCTTTTACCTGAGAGGAGCAGGAGGATGAAGGTGTTTACCTGAGAGGAGCAGGAGGATGAAGGCTTTTACCTGAGAGGAGCAGGAGGATGAAGGTGTTTACCTGAGAGGAGCAGGAGGATGAAGGTGTTTACCTGAGAGGAGCAGGAGGATGAAGGTGTTTACCTGAGAGGAGCAGGAGGATGAAGGTGTTTACCTGAGAGGAGCAGGAGGATGAAGGTGTTTACCTGAGAGGAGCAGAAGGATGAAGGCTTTTACCTGAGAGGAGCAGGAGGATGAAGGCGTTTACCTGAGAGGAGCAGGAGGATGAAGGTGTTTACCTGAGAGGAGCAGGAGGATGAAGGTGTTTACCTGAGAGGAGCAGGAGGATGAAGGCGTTTACCTGAGAGGAGCAGGAGGATGAAGGTGTTTACCTGAGAGGAGCAGGAGGATGAAGGTGTTTACCTGAGAGGAGCAGGAGGATGAAGGTGTTTACCTGAGGAGCAGGAGGATGAAGGCTTTTACCTGAGAGGAGCAGGAGGATGAAGGCTTTTACCTGAGAGGAGCAGGAGGATGAAGGTGTTTACCTGAGAGGAGCAGGAGGATGAAGGCTTTTACCTGAGAGGAGCAGGAGGATGAAGGTGTTTACCTGAGAGGAGCAGGAGGATGAAGGCGTTTACCTGAGAGGAGCAGGAGGATGAAGGTGTTTACCTGAGAGGAGCAGGAGGATGAAGGCTTTTACCTGAGAGGAGCAGGAGGATGAAGGCGTTTACCTGAGAGGAGCAGGAGGATGAAGGCGTTTACCTGAGAGGAGCAGGAGGATGAAGGCTTTTACCTGAGAGGAGCAGGAGGATGAAGGCTTTTACCTTAGAGGAGCAGGAGGATGAAGGTGTTTACCTGAGAGGAGCAGGAGGATGAAGGTGTTTACCTGAGAGGAGCAGGAGGATGAAGGCTTTTACCTGAGAGGAGCAGGAGGATGAAGGCTTTTACCTGAGAGGAGCAGGAGGATGAAGGCGTTTACCTGAGAGGAGCAGGAGGATGAAGGTGTTTACCTGAGAGGAGCAGGAGGATGAAGGCTTTTACCTGAGAGGAGCAGGAGGATGAAGGTGTTTACCTGAGAGGAGCAGGAGGATGAAGGTGTTTACCTGAGAGGAGCAGGAGGATGAAGGCTTTTACCTGAGAGGAGCAGGAGGATGAAGGCTTTTACCTGAGAGGAGCAGGAGGATGAAGGCGTTTACCTGAGAGGAGCAGGAGGATGAAGGTGTTTACCTGAGAGGAGCAGGAGGATGAAGGCTTTTACCTGAGAGGAGCAGGAGGATGAAGGCGTTTACCTGAGAGGAGCAGGAGGATGAAGGTGTTTACCTGAGAGGAGCAGGAGGATGAAGGCTTTTACCTGAGAGGAGCAGGAGGATGAAGGCGTTTACCTGAGAGGAGCAGGAGGATGAAGGTGTTTACCTGAGAGGAGCAGGAGGATGAAGGCTTTTACCTGAGAGGAGCAGGAGGATGAAGGCGTTTACCTGAGAGGAGCAGGAGGATGAAGGTGTTTACCTGAGAGGAGCAGGAGGATGAAGGTGTTTACCTGAGAGGAGCAGGAGGATGAAGGCGTTTACCTGAGAGGAGCAGGAGGATGAAGGTGTTTACCTGAGAGGAGCAGGAGGATGAAGGCGTTTACCTGAGAGGAGCAGGAGGATGAAGGTGTTTACCTGAGAGGAGCAGGAGGATGAAGGTGTTTACCTGAGAGGAGCAGGAGGATGAAGGTGTTTACCTGAGAGGAGCAGGAGGATGAAGGCCTTTACCTGAGAGGAGCAGGAGGATGAAGGCTTTTACCTGAGAGGAGCAGGAGGATGAAGGCGTTTACCTGAGAGGAGCAGGAGGATGAAGGTGTTTACCTGAGAGGAGCAGGAGGATGAAGGTGTTTACCTGAGAGGAGCAGGAGGATGAAGGTGTTTACCTGAGAGGAGCAGGAGGATGAAGGTGTTTACCTGAGAGGAGCAGGAGGATGAAGGCTTTTACCTGAGAGGAGCAGGAGGATGAAGGTGTTTACCTGAGAGGAGCAGGAGGATGAAGGCGTTTACCTGAGGAGCAGGAGGATGAAGGCTTTTACCTGAGAGGAGCAGGAGGATGAAGGTGTTTACCTGAGAGGAGCAGGAGGATGAAGGTGTTTACCTGAGAGGAGCAGGAGGATGAAGGTGTTTACCTGAGAGGAGCAGGAGGATGAAGGTGTTTACCTGAGAGGAGCAGGAGGATGAAGGCGTTTAGCTGAGAGGAGCAGGAGGATGAAGGTGTTTACCTGAGGAGCAGGAGGATGAAGGCGTTTACCTGAGAGGAGCAGGAGGATGAAGGTGTTTACCTGAGAGGAGCAGGAGGATGAAGGTGTTTACCTGAGAGGAGCAGGAGGATGAAGGCGTTTACCTGAGAGGAGCAGGAGGATGAAGGCTTTTACCTGAGAGGAGCAGGAGGATGAAGGCTTTTACCTGAGAGGAGCAGGAGGATGAAGGCGTTTACCTGAGAGGAGCAGGAGGATGAAGGCGTTTACCTGAGAGGAGCAGGAGGATGAAGGTGTTTACCTGTGAGGAGCAGGAGGATGAAGGTGTTTACCTGAGAGGAGCAGGAGGATGAAGGTGTTTACCTGAGAGGAGCAGGAGGATGAAGGTGTTTACCTGAGAGGAGCAGGAGGATGAAGGTGTTTACCTGAGAGGAGCAGGAGGATGAAGGTGTTTACCTGAGAGGAGCAGGAGGATGAAGGCGTTTACCTGAGAGGAGCAGGAGGATGAAGGTGTTTACCTGAGAGGAGCAGGAGGATGAAGGCGTTTACCTGAGAGGAGCAGGAGGATGAAGGCCTTTACCTGAGAGGAGCAGGAGGATGAAGGCGTTTACCTGAGAGGAGCAGGAGGATGAAGGTGTTTACCTGAGGAGCAGGAGGATGAAGGTGTTTACCTGAGAGGAGCAGGAGGATGAAGGCGTTTACCTGAGAGGAGCAGGAGGATGAAGGTGTTTACCTGAGAGCAGCAGGAGGATGAAGGTGTTTACCTGAGAGGAGCAGGAGGATGAAGGTGTTTACCTGAGAGGAGCAGGAGGATGAAGGCGTTTACCTGAGAGGAGCAGGAGGATGAAGGTGTTTACCTGTGAGGAGCAGGAGGATGAAGGTGTTTACCTGAGAGGAGCAGGAGGATGAAGGTGTTTACCTGAGAGGAGCAGGAGGATGAAGGTGTTTACCTTAGAGGAGCAGGAGGATGAAGGCGTTTACCTGAGAGGAGCAGGAGGATGAAGGTGTTTACCTGAGAGGAGCAGGAGGATGAAGGTGTTTACCTGAGAGGAGCAGGAGGATGAAGGTGTTTACCTGAGAGGAGCAGGAGGATGAAGGCTTTTACCTGAGAGGAGCAGGAGGATGAAGGTGTTTACCTTAGAGGAGCAGGAGGATGAAGGCTTTTACCTGAGAGGAGCAGGAGGATGAAGGCGTTTACCTGAGAGGAGCAGGAGGATGAAGGTGTTTACCTGAGAGGAGCAGGAGGATGAAGGCTTTTACCTGAGAGGAGCAGGAGGATGAAGGCGTTTACCTGAGAGGAGCAGGAGGATGAAGGTGTTTACCTGAGAGGAGCAGGAGGATGAAGGTGTTTACCTGAGAGGAGCAGGAGGATGAAGGTGTTTACCTGAGAGGAACAGGAGGATGAAGGTGTTTACCTGAGAGGAGCAGGAGGATGAAGGTGTTTACCTGAGAGGAGCAGGAGGATGAAGGCTTTTACCTGAGAGGAGCAGGAGGATGAAGGCTTTTACCTGAGAGGAGCAGGAGGATGAAGATGTTTACCTGAGAGGAGCAGGAGGATGAAGGCTTTTACCTGAGAGGAGCAGGAGGATGAAGGTGTTTACCTTAGAGGAGCAGGAGGATGAAGGCGTTTACCTGAGAGGAGCAGGAGGATGAAGGTGTTTACCTGAGAGGAGCAGGAGGATGAAGGCTTTTACCTGAGAGGAGCAGGAGGATGAAGGTGTTTACCTTAGAGGAGCAGGAGGATGAAGGCGTTTACCTGAGAGGAGCAGGAGGATGAAGGCGTTTACCTGAGAGGAGCATGAGGATGAAGGCGTTTACCTGAGAGGAGCAGGAGGATGAAGGCGTTTACCTGAGAGGAGCAGGAGGATGAAGGCTTTTACCTGAGAGGAGCATGAGGATGAAGGCGTTTACCTGTGAGGAGCAGGAGGATGAAGGCGTTTACCTGAGAGGAGCAGGAGGATGAAGGCTTTTACCTGAGAGGAGCAGGAGGATGAAGGCGTTTACCTGAGAGCAGCAGGAGGATGAAGGCTTTTACCTGAGAGGAGCAGGAGGATGAAGGTGTTTACCTGAGAGCAGCAGGAGGATGAAGGCTTTTACCTGAGAGGAGCAGGAGGATGAAGGTGTTTACCTGAGAGGAGCAGGAGGATGAAGGTGTTTACCTGAGAGGAGCAGGAGGATGAAGGTGTTTACCTGAGAGGAGCAGGAGGATGAAGGTGTTTACCTGAGAGGAGCAGGAGGATGAAGGTGTTTACCTGAGAGGAGCAGGAGGATGAAGGTGTTTACCTGTGAGGAGCAGGAGGATGAAGGTGTTTACCTGAGAGGAGCAGGAGGATGAAGGCTTTTACCTGAGAGGAGCAGGAGGATGAAGGTGTTTACCTGAGAGGAGCAGGAGGATGAAGGCGTTTACCTGAGAGGAGCAGGAGGATGAAGGCGTTTACCTGAGAGGAGCAGGAGGATGAAGGCGTTTACCTGAGAGGAGCAGGAGGATGAAGGTGTTTACCTGAGAGGAGCAGGAGGATGAAGGCGTTTACCTGAGAGGAGCAGGAGGATGAAGGCGTTTACCTGAGAGGAGCAGGAGGATGAAGGTGTTTACCTGAGAGGAGCAGGAGGATGAAGGTGTTTACCTGAGAGGAGCAGGAGGATGAAGGTGTTTACCTGAGAGGAGCAGGAGGATGAAGGCGTTTACCTGAGAGGAGCAGGAGGATGAAGGTGTTTACCTGAGAGGAGCAGGAGGATGAAGGCTTTTACCTGAGAGGAGCAGGAGGATGAAGGCGTTTACCTGAGAGGAGCAGGAGGATGAAGGCTTTTACCTGAGGAGCAGGAGGATGAAGGCGTTTACCTGAGAGGAGCAGGAGGATGAAGGCTTTTACCTGAGAGGAGCAGGAGGATGAAGGTGTTTACCTGAGAGGAGCAGGAGGATGAAGGTGTTTACCTGAGAGGAGCAGGAGGATGAAGGTGTTTACCTGAGAGGAGCAGGAGGATGAAGGCGTTTACCTGAGAGGAGCAGGAGGATGAAGGCTTTTACCTGAGAGGAGCAGGAGGATGAAGGTGTTTACCTGAGGAGCAGGAGGATGAAGATGTTTACCTGAGAGGAGCAGGAGGATGAAGGTGTTTACCTTAGAGGAGCAGGAGGATGAAGGCTTTTACCTGAGGAGCAGGAGGATGAAGGCTTTTAACTGAGAGGAGCAGGAGGATGAAGGCTTTTAACTGAGAGGAGCAGGAGGATGAAGGCGTTTACCTGAGAGGAGCAGGAGGATGAAGGCTTTTACCTGAGAGGAGCAGGAGGATGAAGGCTTTTACCTGAGGAGCAGGAGGATGAAGGCGTTTACCTGAGAGGAGCAGGAGGATGAAGGTGTTTACCTGAGAGGAGCAGGAGGATGAAGGTGTTTACCTGAGAGGAGCAGGAGGATGAAGGTGTTTACCTGAGAGGAGCAGGAGGATGAAGGCGTTTACCTGAGAGGAGCAGGAGGATGAAGGTGTTTACCTGAGAGGAGCAGGAGGATGAAGGTGTTTACCTGAGAGGAGCAGGAGGATGAAGGCTTTTACCTGAGAGGAGCAGGAGGATGAAGGTGTTTACCTGAGAGGAGCAGGAGGATGAAGGTGTTTACCTGAGAGGAGCAGGAGGATGAAGGTGTTTACCTGAGAGGAGCAGGAGGATGAAGGTGTTTACCTGAGAGGAGCAGGAGGATGAAGGCTTTTACCTGAGAGGAGCAGGAGGATGAAGGTGTTTACCTGAGAGGAGCAGGAGGATGAAGGTGTTTACCTGAGAGGAGCAGGAGGATGAAGGTGTTTACCTGAGAGGAGCAGGAGGATGAAGGTGTTTACCTGAGAGGAGCAGGAGGATGAAGGCGTTTACCTGAGAGGAGCAGGAGGATGAAGGTGTTTACCTGAGAGGAGCAGGAGGATGAAGGTGTTTACCTGAGAGGAGCAGGAGGATGAAGGCTTTTACCTGAGAGGAGCAGGAGGATGAAGGTGTTTACCTGAGAGGAGCAGGAGGATGAAGGTGTTTACCTGAGAGGAGCAGGAGGATGAAGGCGTTTACCTGAGAGGAGCAGGAGGATGAAGGTGTTTACCTGAGAGGAGCAGGAGGATGAAGGTGTTTACCTGAGAGGAGCAGGAGGATGAAGGCTTTTACCTGAGAGGAGCAGGAGGATGAAGGTGTTTACCTGAGAGGAGCAGGAGGATGAAGGTGTTTACCTGAGAGGAGCAGGAGGATGAAGGCGTTTACCTGAGAGGAGCAGGAGGATGAAGGTGTTTACCTTAGAGGAGCAGGAGGATGAAGGTGTTTACCTGAGAGAAGCAGGAGGATGAAGGTGTTTACCTGAGAGGAGCAGGAGGATGAAGGCTTTTACCTGAGAGGAGCAGGAGGATGAAGGTGTTTACCTGAGAGGAGCAGGAGGATGAAGGTGTTTACCTGAGAGGAGCAGGAGGATGAAGGCGTTTACCTGAGAGGAGCAGGAGGATGAAGGTGTTTACCTGAGAGGAGCAGGAGGATGAAGGTGTTTACCTGTGAGGAGCAGGAGGATGAAGGCGTTTACCTTAGAGGAGCAGGAGGATGAAGGTGTTTACCTGAGAGGAGCAGGAGGATGAAGGTGTTTACCTGTGAGGAGCAGGAGGATGAAGGTGTTTACCTGAGAGGAGCAGGAGGATGAAGGTGTTTACCTGAGAGGAGCAGGAGGATGAAGGTGTTTACCTGAGAGGAGCAGGAGGATGAAGGCGTTTACCTGAGAGGAGCAGGAGGATGAAGGTGTTTACCTGAGAGGAGCAGGAGGATGAAGGTGTTTACCTGAGAGGAGCAGGAGGATGAAGGCTTTTACCTGAGAGGAGCAGGAGGATGAAGGCGTTTACCTGAGAGGAGCAGGAGGATGAAGGTGTTTACCTGAGAGGAGCAGGAGGATGAAGGTGTTTACCTGAGAGGAGCAGGAGGATGAAGGTGTTTACCTGAGAGGAGCAGGAGGATGAAGGCTTTTACCTGAGAGGAGCAGGAGGATGAAGGTGTTTACCTGAGAGGAGCAGGAGGATGAAGGTGTTTACCTTAGAGGAGCAGGAGGATGAAGGCTTTTACCTGAGAGGAGCAGGAGGATGAAGGTGTTTACCTGAGAGGAGCAGGAGGATGAAGGTGTTTACCTGAGAGGAGCAGGAGGATGAAGGCTTTTACCTGAGAGGAGCAGGAGGATGAAGGTGTTTACCTGAGAGGAGCAGGAGGATGAAGGTGTTTACCTGAGAGGAGCAGGAGGATGAAGGCTTTTACCTGAGAGGAGCAGGAGGATGAAGATGTTTACCTGAGAGGAGCAGGAGGATGAAGGCTTTTACCTGAGAGGAGCAGGAGGATGAAGATGTTTACCTGAGAGGAGCAGGAGGATGAAGGCTTTTACCTGAGAGGAGCAGGAGGATGAAGGCTTTTACCTGAGAGGAGCAGGAGGATGAAGGTGTTTACCTGAGAGGAGCAGGAGGATGAAGGTGTTTACCTGAGAGGAGCAGGAGGATGAAGGCTTTTACCTGAGAGGAGCAGGAGGATGAAGGTGTTTACCTGAGAGGAGCAGGAGGATGAAGGCTTTTACCTGAGAGGAGCAGGAGGATGAAGATGTTTACCTGAGAGGAGCAGGAGGATGAAGGCGTTTACCTGAGAGGAGCAGGAGGATGAAGGTGTTTACCTGAGAGGAGCAGGAGGATGAAGGCCTTTACCTGAGAGGAGCAGGAGGATGAAGGCGTTTACCTGAGAGGAGCAGGAGGATGAAGGTGTTTACCTGAGAGGAGCAGGAGGATGAAGGCTTTTACCTGAGAGGAGCAGGAGGATGAAGGCGTTTACCTGAGAGGAGCAGGAGGATGAAGGCTTTTACCTGAGAGGAGCAGGAGGATGAAGGTGTTTACCTGAGAGGAGCAGGAGGATGAAGGCGTTTACCTGAGAGGAGCAGGAGGATGAAGGCGAGGATCAGCCACAGGACGGATGTGAGCGCTGCCATGTCTCAGCTTGACTCTGACTCTGTGGTCGTCTCTCACTCAGTTACTTCCTTTTACTGTTTTTCGACGTCGTGGTCAGAGACGCCCAAATAAAGCTTCAGCTACAGATCACGGAAACAAACATGTTGTTGTTGAGGTTAGTTCCTCAAGGCTAGAGCTGGGAACGCCAGGAAAAAAAGTTTTCTGGTGCTGAACTGTCTAAATTGCATTCATTTTGACGACTGAAATATGTGTGTTTGTGTCTTTGTGTCTTTGTGTCTTTTGTGTGAATGGGTTTAGTGTGATTCTAAATAACATGAGAGCAGGGGTGAACAGTCCATTTCCTGTTTCTGTAATGTTAGTATATGGTACAGTTCCTCTTCACACTCACGTCACCGAGGCCTAATAAATTGCCTTATATGGACATGACAGACACGGCCCGGTCCTGACGAAGTCTTTCTCAACCATCTGCATCACAATCATGAGAGAGACAGACTAATAATCGTCAGCAGATTTGATTATCACATTATCATCATGAGCAGGGAGAGCAGTTTTTACATTTGCTCCCCTCGAACTGAGCGAAAGCTATATTTCAGTAAAATTAATGCATTTCTCATTAATTCTGGATGTTTTTCAGCTATGGAAAGGATCAGCAGGTCTTCAGGACAAAGGACGATTCAACTATGATTGTTCTTAAGAAAGTGGTCATGTGACTCACTTGACCCTCGGGGGAAACTGGGACAGACATGAGAAATCACCAGGGCAAAGTGAACCGCTTTAGAAACACCATAATGACACATGTTTAACAATCAAAGCTCGACTGACAAACACACATTCACAAACTAATGTTGGACGAGGAACAGAATCATGAGGATTGGTCAAAGAAGCATTTGTTTAAATGTTTGAAACTGATCAAAAGTACTACTTTAAAAGTCATTCAATATAATTCATTCAAAATGTTTTAATTAATCACAGTGTGAGTGTCAGAACAGCTGGTCTCTCAGGACTCAGGCCCATCAGAACCATCAGAACCAGTTAGAAGAGCCTGGACTCAGGACCATCAGGACCATCAGAACCAGTTAGAAGAGCCTGGACTCAGGACCATCAGGACCATCAGAACCAGTTAGAAGAGCCTGGACTCAGAACCATCAGGACCATCAGAACCAGTTAGAAGAGCCTGGACTCAGGACCATCAGGACCATCAGAACCAGTTAGAAGAGCCTGGACTCAGGACTCAGGACCATCAGAACCAGTTAGAAGAGCCTGGACTCAGGACTCAGGACCATCAGGACCAGTTAGAAGAGCCTGGACTCAGGACTCAGGACCATCAGAACCAGTTAGAAGAGCCTGGACTCAGGACTCAGGACCATCAGGACCAGTTAGAAGAGCCTGGACTCAGGACTCAGGACCATCAGAACCAGTTAGAAGAGCCTGGACTCAGGACTCAGGACCATCAGGACCAGTTAGAAGAGCCTGGACTCAGGACTCAGGACCATCAGGACCAGTTAGAAGAGCCTGGACTCAGGACCATCAGGACCAGTTAGAAGAGCCTGGACTCAGGACCATCAGGACCAGTTAGAAGAGCCTGGACTCAGGACTCTAGCAGTTCAGGCTAAACTTTAACGAGCATCAAGCACATGGGTTTATTTGTTGGAAGTTCAACATGTGTGATATAAGTTTTTCTTCCTGAAGCAACCCTTGAAAATGTTCTCAGCAAGAAAATGTACTTTTACATGCGATAAAACACAAAAACGACTTAAATGAAGAGATTAAAGTTTCAGTAGATTTGGTCGATTTGGAGATAAAATCATTTTCTTGCATTTAGATTATTTGGTATAATTTGAAGTGAAAAACTAATAAAGACAGTATTAAAGATTTCTTTATTTTCTGATCTTAGATCAGTTCAAACTGACTCAAATTCAACAAGAGACTTCATTAAAGCGATTTAAAGTTTAAATCTCATCTCAGACACTCACTTCTTTTCATTCGATCCTTTTTATAATAATAATTATAACTGAAGAGATTTGCTCCGGTTTGAACCCGGAATAATAGTAACTGGAGCCAAACAATAATAATAAAATATGATCAAATTTGACAGGGTCAGATCTAAGTCTGGTCTTTTCTCTGTTCGAAGTGAATTAAAGCCTGTTCCATCATTCCAGATGTTCCAGGCAGTAAATGTGGGTGTGCAGATGTTTGAAAGTAAAGTTCATATGAATCTAAAGTGGATCCAGTGAAACGGGGGTTGAAGAGTTCGTGTCTCGTCCTGTCTGGTTTATCTCGTCCTTGCTGGAATCTGAGGACACTCGTCTCCTCTCACCTGATACAGGAACATCTCCTCTCCTTTAAAGGAAGCTAACGCCTCGGGGGCTCTGAGGGGGCGCTCTGAGGGGGGCTCTGAGGGGGGGCTCTGAGGGGGGCTCTGAGGGGGGGCTCTGAGGGGGCGCTCTGAGAGTCCTGGGAGGGTCCTGGGACAGTCCTGGTTTAAAGCCCTGGTCCTGGACTCGGTCTCAGTCTGGTCTAAAGCAGATCCTCTGAAAACGCTGCTCCGTTGTTTCTGGTGAGTTTCTCTTTTTCTCTTTTTAGTTTGAGCTCGTTTTAGTCTCAGAAACGTGAGTCTGACTGAAATGAGGACAAAGTGATTAAAGAGACTAAACCAAAGCTCTGAGGGATTAATGTCGTCGGTTTAAAGGATGTTTTTTGGTTTAGTCACAGGTTCTGAGAGACTTCATGAAAATGTTTGTGTTTAAAGCAGTGGGTGAGATTATGGATTTGATCTTTGCATGATTTAAAACTTTCCGTTGAAAAGAAGTGAAAAAATTCTCTGTAAAATAAATTTGAAAAATATAAATATATATTTTTTTGTCCAGAAACAAAAATGATCGTTTTAAAAACAAACTCATGTCGTTTTATTTGCTTTGAAGCAGAAGATTTTTCATTTCATTTCTAAAAGTTATGCAAATATTAGCGTGACAGTGGAAAAAAAAAAACATTTCACACATATTTATGTCAAGCAGAAATAGTTCTATTATAAAAGTATAAAAACATATGAAAGTAAAGTCATTTTAGGGCTGTTTTGGGCTTTAGGCTGAATGTAACTGTTTTAATGTAACTGTTTTAATGTAACTGTTTTAATGTAACTGTTTTAATGTAACTGTTTTAATGTAACTGTTTTAATGTAACTGTTTTAATGTAACTGTTTTAATGTAACTGTTTTAATGTAACTGTTTTAATGTAACTGTTTTAATGTAGTAATTGTTTCTTTGTAGGGAGAGCATCGCTTCACAGACATGAACTTACTCATTTATGGCTTTAGTGTGAAATGTATAAAACAGAAACAGGTGATTAACATTAATGCGCCTGTGAGGAATGTCCAGGAGGGGGAGCCCTAGAGCAGCTGAAGCTCCTGTTCTTCACTGCAAAAGGTTCCTCAAGGCCGAACATCTTAAGGGGATATTTCAGGATTTTTGACATCGGGCCTCATTTCCTCGTTATCCAGAGTGTTGTTGACTTCTGGAGATATATATTTTTATTTTTATTCATGCAGTACTTATATTTGAAGAATTTAATGGTGCTAGGCTAGTGCTAGGCTAGTGCTAGGCTAGCGCTAGGCTAGTGCTAGGCTAGTGCATGTCTATGGTAACTAGTAGCCCGCGTTAAAAACAGTCTGACCAAAGCACAGAGCACCTGAGGCAAATCACTTATAACACCAGACTAACCACAGAATGTGTTCATTGAATCATTGGAACCATTTTGCATTTAAAATAACTTATATCTGAGCAGCATCAGCTTCCTGGTTGTAGCTACGCAGCGGCGGAGTGATCTGCTCAGTTACCGGATCTACAGTCGTTTGTTTACCTGCGGCTGCATCACTACACCTGGAATTCACAAAGGAGCTTCTACAAATCAGAGATGGAAACGTCTGGAGGACGAGCCCATGATTCTGAAGAGTTTTAATGCAGGCTACTAATTACCATAGACATGCACTAGCCTTGCACTAGCCTAGCACAAGCCTCGCACTAACCTAGCACTAGCCTAGCACTAGCTTAGCACCACTAAACTCTTCAAGTATAAGGACTCCATGAATTAAAAAATATTTATCTCCAGAAATCAACCCTTTGGATAACTATGAAATGAGGCCTGATGTCATGAGGATTTCCAAAGGGACAATACTGTGGTAATACTTTGTCTGTTTCAGTTCACGAAGGAAAAACCTGATCCTTTGTTTCAGTTCACGAAGGAAAAACCTGACCCTTTGTTTCAGTTCACGATGGAAAAACCTGACCCTTTGTTTCAGTTCACGATGGAAAAACCTGATCCTTTGTTTCAGTTCACGATGGAAAAACTTGATCCTTTGTTTCAGTTCGCGATGGAAACACCTGATCCTTTGTTTCAGTTCACGATGGAAAAACCTGATCCTTTGTTTCAGTTCACGATGGAAAAACCTGATCCTTTGTTTCAGTTCACGAAGGAAAAACCTGACCCTTTGTTTCAGTTCACGATGGAAAAACCTGATCCTTTGTTTCAGTTCACGATGGAAAAACCTGATCCTTTGTTTCAGTTCACGATGGAAAAACCTGATCCTTTGTCTGTTTCAGATCGCGATGGAAAAACCTGATCCTTTGTTTCAGTTCACGATGGAAACACCTGATCCTTTGTCTGTTTCAGATCGCGATGGGCGACGCACTAATGGCTGAGTTCGGGAAAGCTGCTCCGTTTCTCCGGAAGTCGGATCGCGAGCGTCTGGAGGCGCAGACTCGAGCCTTCGACATTAAGACCGAGTGCTTTGTGACGGACGACAAAGTGGAATACGTCAAAGCCACGATCCAGAGCCGCGAGAACGGGCAGGTCTGAACCGCACTCGTCATAACAGGGGAATAAACGGAGGAGAAAGTGGAGGAACAAAATAAAAAAAATGGGGTTAACTAGGGAACATATTAGTAATAGAAATTAGCAAAAAAAATAGGAAAAAAGATTTTAAAAAATGAGGCAAAAAATAATCATTGATTTGAGCGTAAATGAGTCACTTCCTTTAATACCGTCCCTGGACCAACAGCATCAAGAGTTGGATCTAAAGTAGCTGTTAACTGAGGGGAGGGACTGAGCCAAGCTGAACTCCTCCTACAGGGGTTTGCAGATGATGTCACAGCGCGGCAGCAGAAGCTTTAGCTTTGACTCAGTCTGGGACAGTTCTGTTTTGAGGGAAAATGCTAATTGCAAAGGTAAAGCTTTAAAAATGTTTAGACAACAGCGTTCGTAAAAGCACAAATAAAAGATTATTATAAAATATTATTATTATTATTATTATTATTATTATTATTATTATTATTATTATTATTATTAAAAGTCTTCAGAACGACTGTAAATAATCTTTTGTTAACGTTTTAATTGGATTATAATTAGTTTAAATGAAAATGAGTGAGATGTAAATGAGTGTAATCACAATAATAATAATCCAAACTGTGACGGCTGAACTCTCCCCTCCCTCAGGCCACGGTGAAGACGGAGTCCGGGGACGTCCGCACAGTCAAAGACTCGCAGGTCCACCCCCAGAACCCGCCGAAGTTCGATAAGATCGAGGACATGGCGATGTTCACGTTTCTGCACGAGCCGGCCGTGCTGTTTAATCTGAAGGAGCGCTACGCGGCCTGGATGATCTACACCTACTCCGGCCTCTTCTGCGTCACCGTGAACCCGTACAAGTGGCTGCCCGTGTATGACTCCGAGGTGGTGTCGGCGTATCGTGGGAAGAAACGCACTGAGGCGCCGCCGCACATCTTCTCCATCTCAGACAACGCGTATCAATACATGCTGACGGACCGCGAGAACCAGTCTGTGCTCATCACCGGAGAATCCGGAGCTGGCAAGACTGTCAACACCAAACGGGTTATTCAGTACTTCGCCAGCATCGCTGCGGTGGGCGGAGCCTTGAAGAAGGATCAGAACAAGGGCACACTGGAGGATCAGATCATCCAGGCCAATCCCGCGCTCGAGGCCTTCGGAAACGCCAAGACAGCGAGGAACGACAACTCCTCGCGCTTTGGGAAGTTCATCCGCATTCACTTCGGCACCAGCGGCAAACTGTCGTCGGCCGACATTGAGACGTACCTGTTGGAGAAGTCCAGAGTCACCTTCCAGCTCAAAGCCGAGAGGAACTACCACATCTTCTACCAGATCATGTCCAATCAGAGGCCGGAGCTGCTGGAGCAGCTGCTGATCACCACCAACCCCTACGACTACTCCTACACGTCCCAGGGAGAGGTCACCGTGGCGTCCATCAACGATGCCGAGGAGCTGATGGCCACAGACTCCGCCTTCGACGTGCTGGGCTTCACCGCCGATGAGAAAGCAGCTGTGTATAAGCTGACGGGCGCCATCATGCACTACGGGAACATGAGGTTCAAGCAGAAGCAGCGCGAGGAGCAAGCGGAGCCCGATGGCACGGAGTCCGCCGATAAGTCGGCTTTCCTCATGGGCCTGAACTCGGCCGACCTCATCAAAGGCCTGTGCCACCCGCGTGTCAAAGTGGGCAACGAGTACGTGACCAAAGGTCAGAGCGTGGACCAGGTGTCCTACGCCATCGGCGCAGTCGCCAAGTCCGTCTACGAGAAGATGTTCAACTGGATGGTGGTGCGCATTAACCACAGCCTGGACACCAAGCAGCACCGGCAGTACTTCATCGGCGTGCTGGACATTGCTGGCTTCGAGATCTTCGACTACAACACCTTCGAGCAGCTGTGCATCAACTACACCAACGAGAAGCTGCAGCAGTTCTTCAACCACCACATGTTTGTGCTGGAGCAGGAGGAGTACAAGAAGGAGGGCATCGACTGGGAGTTCATCGACTTCGGCATGGACCTGCAGGCCTGCATCGACTTGATCGAGAAGCCGCTGGGCATTCTGTCCATCCTAGAGGAGGAGTGCATGTTCCCCAAGGCCAGCGACCAGACCTTCAAGGCCAAGCTCTATGACAACCACCTAGGCAAGAACAAGATGTTCGAGAAGCCGCGCGCCGCCAAAGGTAAAGCCGAGGCGCACTTTGCACTGGTGCATTACGCTGGCACCGTGGACTACAACCTCACCAACTGGCTGGTGAAGAACAAAGACCCTCTGAACGAGACGGTGGTGGGTTTGTATCAGAAGTCCTCGCTGAAGCTGCTCAGTCTGCTCTTCTCTAGCTACTCCGGCACCGACGGAGGCGACAAAGGCGGGAAAGGCGCCAAAAAGAAAGGCTCATCTTTCCAAACAGTGTCAGCGCTTCACAGAGAAAACCTGAACAAGCTGATGACCAACCTGAAGACCACGCACCCACACTTCGTCCGCTGCCTCATCCCCAACGAGTCCAAGACGCCGGGCGCCATGGACAACTGTCTGGTGCTGCACCAGCTGCGCTGCAACGGCGTCCTGGAGGGCATCCGCATCTGCAGGAAGGGCTTCCCCAACCGTGTCCTGTACGGAGACTTCAAACAGCGCTACCGCATCCTGAACGCCGCCGCCATCCCCGAGGGCCAGTTCATCGACTGCAAGAAGAGCGCAGAGAAGCTGCTGGGCTCGCTGGACATCGACCACACCCAGTACAAGTTCGGACACACCAAGGTGTTCTTCAAGGCGGGGCTCCTGGGCACGCTGGAGGAGATGAGGGACGAGCAGCTGTCACGCATCATCACGCGGCTGCAGGCCAACGCCCGCGCGCTGCTGATGCGCCAACGCTTCGCGCAGCTGGTGGAACGACGCGACGCACTGATGGTCATTCAGTGGAACCTGCGCTCGTTCCTGGCCGTGAAGAACTGGCCCTGGATGAAGCTGTTCTTTAAGATCAAGCCTCTGCTGAAGAGCGCCGAGGCGGAGAAGGAGATGGCCAATATAAAAGACGAGTTCAAGCGCGTGAAAGAGGCGCTGGAGAAGTGTGAGGCGCGGCGCAAGGAGCTGGAGGAGAAGGTTGTAGGTAAGAAACATCTTCACTGCATTTTCAAATAGGTGAAAATGGTCTCTTATTTATTCAGCACTTTTCTCCTACATCAGGCAGCGCTTTGTTATTATAGGTCACGTTTCGGTCGGAGGAGGAGCCGATACAAATCTATGGGTTTGACACAATTTTGTAAAGGGTTAGCAGTGATTGGATTCTCAAACCTGCCACATTATGCTTATTCTACGGACCAACATCATGCTCAGGTTTTTGAATATAGTCTCCATAGATCAAATGAGCTGCAGAGATGACTGAACTTTGGGACAGTTTTTATTTCATGTGAATTGAACCAGAGAAATGAACGATAAACTAAGACTAGAAATCTTTATAGACAGTTCCCATAGTTACGGCTTTGTTTAATCAATAGGCTCTTCAGAAGTTCTCTGGTAGAAGCTGTGGTTCCTCTAGTTCTCAGTAGAATTCCTCTGTTCCTAAAGGTCTTCTCCTCAGTAGGATCTCTCTCTGGTTGATTGCAGGGCTGGTGCAGGAGAAGAACGACCTGGCGCTGCAGATCCAGTCAGAGCAGGACACGCTGACCGACGCTGAGGAGCGCTGCGAGCAGCTCATCAAGAGCAAGATCCAGCTGGAGTCCAAGCTGAAGGAGCTGAGCGAGCGGCTGGAGGATGAGGAGGAGATCAACGCCGACCTCACGGCCAAGAAGCGGCGCCTGGAGGACGAGTGCGGTGAGTTGAAGCGCGATATTGACGACCTGGAGCTCACCCTCGCCAAAGTGGAGAAGGAGAAGCACGCCACGGAGAACAAGGTCAAGAATCTGACGGAGGAGATGGCGGCGCAGGACGAGACCATCCTCAAGCTCACCAAGGAGAAGAAGGCTCTGCAGGTACGAGTGCTGTGGTTCCTCCTTAACATCTTAGTTTGACCTCTGTCAGAGTAAAAACAGCCCAAATCTCTCTGCGATGTTCAGGAAAGGCTGTGACGGAGATGGCGCTGAAATCCAAATATGGTCATTTCCTTTGTGGGAGAAACACACAGGGACTAAACTTTAGGGCCGTTTTCACTCCACTCTTTTACAACATCTGACCTTCAGTCGCTCCCACAGACTCCACACTTTACAGGCTCCACTCAAACACATTTTTACAGACATTACTCCTGAATCAAGAAAACAAGACGACTAATAACTAGTTTCTTAAAATAAGAAAGAATATCCCAAACCTTTGGGACTAATATGTCACAAAATAAAAGCATTTACTTAATGAACAAATGTCAGTCTCTGCAGCAGAAGATTCAGAGTTCTCTCTCGTGTTGCAGGAGTCGCAGCAGCAGACCCTGGACGACCTCCAAAGCGAGGAGGACAAAGCCAACGCTCTGAGCAAAGCCAAGGTGAAGCTGGAGCAGCAGGTGGACGACCTGGAGGGCGCCGTGGAGCAGGAGAAGAAGACGCGCATGGAAGTGGAGCGGTGCAAGCGCAAGCTGGAGGGAGACCTGAAGCTCCTGCAGGAGACCGCCATGGACCTGGAGAACGACAAGCAGCAGCTGGAGGAGAGGAGCAAGAAGAAGGAGTTCGAGATCAGCCAGGTCAACGGGCGGCTGGAGCAGGAGCAGGCGGCCAGTGCGCAGGTGTCCAAGAGGCTGAAGGTGAGAAGGTCCAGGTCACAGAGAGAGGCTCAAAGGGAGAGGCGGACATGTCCAACTCAAGGAGAGAACGAGGCAAAATCAGCGTCTGAAGGTCTGAAACACGTTTGTTCCAGGAGAGCCAGGTCTAAAGGTCTAGAAAGTCAACGTTCAGAGGGATTTATAGATTAGATCTTGGAGGGTGGAGCAAACACTGGCCCCCTGAGGATCACTGTGCTCTGACAGGGTAAAGACAACAATTCAGATGAAGAAGGCGGCGTCCATCCAATAAACAATAATATTTAAATAAAGTTATTTCTAAAAGCAACAGGAGCCAGTGAAGAGAAGGACTGATGTGGCTCCTGTGAGCTGCATTTTGGACCATTTGGAGTCTGTGATTCAATGACAGGTTTAGACCAAAATATAAAGCAGCTACAGAAGTCAGAGGAAACAGATTTAGGAGATAAACAGAGAGTCAAGGAGATCTGAAGGTCTGAAGCAAGCAGTATCTTCCAGGAGAGCCAGGTCTAAACGTCTGAAGGTCTAAAGGTCTAAAGGTCTGAGGGTCTGAGGGTCTGAAGGTCTAAAGGTCTAAAGGTTTAAAGGTCTAAAGGTTTAAAGGTCTGAGGGTCTGAGGGTCTGAAGGTCTGAGGGTCTGAGGGTCTGAGGGTCTGAGGGTCTGAGGGTCTGAGGGTCTGAGGGTCTGAAGGTCTGAGGGTCTGAGGGTCTGAGGGTCTGAGGGTCTGAGGGTCTGAGGGTCTGAAGGTCTGAGGGTCTGAGGGTCTGAGGGTCTGAAGGTTTAAAGGTCTAAAGGTTTAAAGGTCTGAGGGTCTGAGGGTCTGAGGGTCTGAGGGTCTGAAGGTTTAAAGGTCTAAAGGTTTAAAGGTCTGAGGGTCTGAGGGTCTGAGGGTCTGAGGGTCTGAGGGTCTGAAGGTTTAAAGGTTTAAAGGTTTAAAGGTCTAAAGGTTTAAAGGTGTGAGGGTCTGAGGGTCTGAGGGTCTGAGGGTCTGAAGGTCTGAAGGTCTGAAGGTCTGAAGGTCTGAGGGTCTGAGGGTCTGAAGGTTTAAAGGTTTAAAGGTTTAAAGGTCTAAAGGTTTAAAGGTGTGAGGGTCTGAGGGTCTGAGGGTCTGAGGGTCTGAAGGTCTGAAGGTCTGAAGGTCTGAGGGTCTAAAGGTTTAAAGGTTTAAAGGTTTAAAGGTTTAAAGGTTTAAAGGTTTAAAGGTCTAAAGGTTTAAAGGTCTAAAGGTTTAAAGGTCTGAGGGTCTGAGGGTCTGAGGGTCTGAAGGTTTAAAGGTTTAAAGGTCTAAAGGTTTAAAGGTCTGAGGGTCTGAGGGTCTGAGGGTCTGAGGGTCTGAGGGTCTGAAGGTCTGAAGGTCTAAAGGTCTGGATCTCATTTGTTCCAGGAGAGTCAGGCGCGGCTGGAGGAGCTGGAGGAGGAGCTGGAGGCGGAGCGAGCAGCGCGGGCCAAAGTGGAGAAGCAGCGCTCGGACCTTTCCCGTGAGCTGGACGACCTGAGCGAGCGCCTGGAGCAGGCGGGCGGAGCCACGAGCGCTCACGCCGAGATGACCAAGAAACGGGAGGCGGAGTTTCATAAGCTCCGACGCGAACTGGAGGAAACCACGCTGCACAACGAAGCCACGTCCGCCAGCCTCAGGAAGAAGCACGCGGACGCCGTGGCCGAGCTGAGCGAGAGCATCGACAACCTGCAGAGAGGTGAGAACTAGGAACTAAACCTGCAGAGAGGTGAGAACTAAGAACTAAACCTGCAGAGAGGTGAGAACTAAACCTGCAGAGAGGTGAGAACTAGGAACTAAACCTGCAGAGAGGTGAGAACTAAGAACTAAACCTGCAGAGAGGTGAGAACTAAACCTGTAGAGAGGTGAGAACTAGGAACTAACCCTGCAGAGAGGTGAGAACTAAGCCTACAGAGAGGTGAGAACTAAACCTGCAGAGAGGTGAGAACTAAGAACTAAACCTGCAGAGAGGTGAGAACTAAACCTGCAGAGAGGTGAGAACTAAACCTGCAGAGAGGTGAGAACTAAACCTGCAGAGAGGTGAGAACTAAACCTGCAGAGAGGTGAGAACTAAACCTGGAGAGAGGTGAGAACTAAGAACTAAACCTGCAGAGAGGTGAGAACTAAGAACTAAACCTGCAGAGAGGTGAGAACTAAGAACTAAACCTGCAGAGAGGTGAGAACTAGGAACTAAACCTGCAGAGAGGTGAGAACTAAGAACTAAACCTGCAGAGAGGTGAGAACTAAGAACTAAACCTGCAGAGAGGTGAGAACTAGGAACTAAACCTGCAGAGAGGTGAGAACTAAACCTGCAGAGAGGTGAGAACTAAACCTGCAGAGAGGTGAGAACTAGGAACTAAACCTGCAGAGAGGTGAGAACTAGGAACTAAACCTGCAGAGAGGTGAGAACTAGGAACTAAACCTGCAGAGAGGTGAGAACTAAGAACTAAACCTGCAGAGAGGTGAGAACTAGGAACTAACCCTGCAGAGAGGTGAGAACTAAACCTACAGAGAGGTGAGAACTAGGAACTAAACCTGCAGAGAGGTGAGAACTAAACCTGCAGAGAGGTGAGAACTAAACCTGCAGAGAGGTGAGAACTAGGAACTAACCCTGCAGAGAGGTGAGAACTAAACCTGCAGAGAGGTGAGAACTAAACCTGCAGAGAGGTGAGAACTAGGAACTAAACCTGCAGAGAGGTGAGAACTAAACCTGCAGAGAGGTGAGAACTAAACCTGCAGAGAGGTGAGAACTAGGAACTAACCCTGCAGAGAGGTGAGAACTAAACCTGCAGAGAGGTGAGAACTAAACCTGCAGAGAGGTGAGAACTAGGAACTAAACCTGCAGAGAGGTGAGAACTAGGAACTAAACCTGCAGAGAGGTGAGAACTAGGAACTAAACCTGCAGAGAGGTGAGAACTAGGAACTAACCCTGCAGAGAGGTGAGAACTAGGAACTAAACCTGCAGAGAGGTGAGAACTAGGAACTAAACCTGCAGAGAGGTGAGAACTAGGAACTAAACCTGCAGAGAGGTGAGAACTAGGAACTAAACCTGCAGAGAGGTGAGAACTAAGAACTAAACCTGCAGAGAGGTGAGAACTAGGAACTAAACCTGCAGAGAGGTGAGAACTAGGAACTAAACCTGCAGAGAGGTGAGAACTAGGAACTAAACCTGCAGAGAGGTGAGAACTAAACCTGCAGAGAGGTGAGAACTAGGAACTAAACCTGCAGAGAGGTGAGAACTAAGAACTAAACCTGCAGAGAGGTGAGAACTAGGAACTAAACCTGCAGAGAGGTGAGAACTAAACCTGCAGAGAGGTGAGAACTAGGAACTAAACCTGCAGAGAGGTGAGAACTAAGAACTAAACCTGCAGAGAGGTGAGAACTAGGAACTAAACCTGCAGAGAGGTGAGAACTAAACCTGTAGAGAGGTGAGAACTAGGAACTAAACCTGTAGAGAGGTGAGAACTAGGAACTAAACCTGCAGAGAGGTGAGAACTAGGAACTAAACCTGCAGAGAGGTGAGAACTAGGAACTAAACCTGTAGAGAGGTGAGAACTAAGAACTAAACCTGTAGAGAGGTGAGAACTAAACCTGCAGAGAGGTGAGAAGTAAACCTGCAGAGAGGTGAGAACTAGGAACTAACCCTGCAGAGAGGTGAGAACTAAACCTGCAGAGAGGTGAGAACTAGGAACTAAACCTGCAGAGAGGTAAGAACTAGGAACTAAACCTGCAGAGAGGTGAGAACTAGGAACTAAACCTGTAGAGAGGTGAGAACTAAGAACTAAACCTGCAGAGAGGTGAGAACTAAACCTGTAGAGAGGTGAGAACTAGGAACTAAACCTGCAAAGAGGTGAGAACTAAACCTGCAGAGAGGTGAGAACTAGGAACTAAACCTGCAAAGAGGTGAGAACTAAACCTGCAGAGAGGTGAGAACTAGGAACTAAACCTGCAGAGAGGTAAGAACTAGGAACTAAACCTGCAGAGAGGTGAGAACTAAACCTGTAGAGAGGTGAGAACTAAACCTGCAGCGAGGTGAGAACTAGGAACTAAACCTGCAGAGAGGTGAGAACTAAGAACTAAACCTGCAGAGAGGTGAGAACTAGGAACTAAACCTGCAGAGAGGTGAGAACTAAGAACTAAACCTGCAGAGAGGTGAGAACTAGGAACTAAACCTGCAGAGAGGTGAGAACTAAGAACTAAACCTGCAGAGAGGTGAGAACTAAACCTGCAGAGAGGTGAGAACTAAACCTGCAGAGAGGTGAGAACTAGGAACTAAACCTGCAGAGAGGTGAGAACTAGGAACTAAACCTGCAGAGAGGTGAGAACTAAACCTGCAGAGAGGTGAGAACTAAGAACTAAACCTGCAGAGAGGTGAGAACTAGGAACTAAACTTGCAGAGAGGTGAGAACTAAGAACTAAACCTGCAGAGAGGTGAGAACTAAGAACTAAACCTGCAGAGAGGTGAGAACTAAGAACTAAACTTGCAGAGAGGTGAGAACTAGGAACTAAACCTGCAGAGAGGTGAGAACTAGGAACTAAACCTGCAGAGAGGTGAGAACTAGGAACTAAACCTGCAGAGAGGTGAGAACTAAGAACTAAACCTGCAGAGAGGTGAGAACTAAGAACTAAACCTGCAGAGAGGTGAGAACTAGGAACTAAACTTGCAGAGAGGTGAGAACTAAGAACTAAACCTGCAGAGAGGTGAGAACTAAGAACTAAACCTGCAGAGAGGTGAGAACTAAGAACTAAACTTGCAGAGAGGTGAGAACTAGGAACTAAACCTGCAGAGAGGTGAGAACTAGGAACTAAACCTGCAGAGAGGTGAGAACTAGGAACTAAACCTGCAGAGAGGTGAGAACTAAGAACTAAACCTGCAGAGAGGTGAGAACTAAGAACTAAACCTGCAGAGAGGTGAGAACTAGGAACTAAACTTGCAGAGAGGTGAGAACTAAGAACTAAACCTGCAGAGAGGTGAGAACTAAGAACTAAACCTGCAGAGAGGTGAGAACTAAGAACTAAACTTGCAGAGAGGTGAGAACTAGGAACTAAACCTGCAGAGAGGTGAGAACTAGGAACTAAACCTGCAGAGAGGTGAGAACTAAGAACTAAACCTGCAGAGAGGTGAGAACTAGGAACTAAACCTGCAGAGAGGTGAGAACTAAGAACTAAACCTGCAGAGAGGTGAGAACTAAGAACTAAACTTGCAGAGAGGTGAGAACTAGGAACTAAACCTGCAGAGAGGTGAGAACTAAGCCTACAGAGAGGTGAGAACTAAACCTGTAGAGAGGTGAGAACTAAGAACTAAACCTGCAGAGAGGTGAGAACTAAGAACTAAACTTGCAGAGAGGTGAGAACTAGGAACTAAACCTGCAGAGAGGTGAGAACTAAACCTGTAGAGAGGTGAGAACTAAGAACTAAACCTGCAGAGAGGTGAGAACTAAGAACTAAACCTGCAGAGAGGTGAGAACTAAGAACTAAACCTGTAGAGAGGTGAGAACTAAACCTGTAGAGAGGTGAGAACTAGGAACTAAACCTGCAGAGAGGTGAGAACTAGGAACTAAACCTGCAGAGAGGTGAGAACTAAGAACTAAACCTGTAGAGAGGTGAGAACTAAGAACTAAACCTGCAGAGAGGTGAGAACTAGGAACTAAACCTGCAGAGAGGTGAGAACTAAGAACTAAACCTGTAGAGAGGTGAGAACTAAGAACTAAACCTGCAGAGAGGTGAGAACTAGGAACTAAACCTGCAGAGAGGTGAGAACTAAGAACTAAACCTGCAGAGAGGTGAGAACTAAGAACTAAACCTGCAGAGAGGTGAGAACTAGGAACTAAACCTGCAGAGAGGTGAGAACTAAACCTGCAGAGAGGTGAGAACTAAACCTGTAGAGAGGTGAGAACTAAGAACTAAACCTGCAGAGAGGTGAGAACTAAGAACTAAACCTGCAGAGAGGTGAGAACTAAGAACTAAACCTGTAGAGAGGTGAGAACTAAACCTGTAGAGAGGTGAGAACTAGGAACTAAACCTGCAGAGAGGTGAGAACTAAGAACTAAACCTGCAGAGAGGTGAGAACTAAGAACTAAACCTGCAGAGAGGTGAGAACTAAGAACTAAACCTGTAGAGAGGTGAGAACTAAACCTGTAGAGAGGTGAGAACTAGGAACTAAACCTGCAGAGAGGTGAGAACTAAGAACTAAACCTGCAGAGAGGTGAGAACTAGGAACTAAACCTGCAGAGAGGTGAGAACTAAGAACTAAACCTGTAGAGAGGTGAGAACTAAGAACTAAACCTGTAGAGAGGTGAGAACTAAACCTGTAGAGAGGTGAGAACTAGGAACTAAACCTGCAGAGAGGTGAGAACTAAGAACTAAACCTGCAGAGAGGTGAGAACTAGGAACTAAACCTGCAGAGAGGTGAGAACTAGGAACTAAACCTGCAGAGAGGTGAGAACTAAACCTGCAGAGAGGTGAGAACTAAACCTGCAGAGAGGTGAGAACTAGGAACTAAACCTGCAGAGAGGTGAGAACTAAACCTGCAGAGAGGTGAGAACTAAACCTGCAGAGAGGTGAGAACTAGGAACTAAACCTGCAGAGAGGTGAGAACTAAACCTGCAGAGAGGTGAGAACTAAACCTGCAGAGAGGTGAGAACTAGGAACTAAACCTGCAGAGAGGTGAAAACTAGGAACTAAACCTGCAGAGAGGTGAGAACTAAACCTGCAGAGAGGTGAGAACTAAGAACTAAACCTGCAGAGAGGTGAGAACTAAACCTGCAGAGAGGTGAGAACTAGGAACTAAACCTGCAGAGAGGTGAGAACTAGGAACTAAACCTGCAGAGAGGTGAGAACTAAACCTGCAGAGAGGTGAGAACTAGGAACTAAACCTGCAGAGAGGTAAGAACTAGGAACTAAACCTGCAGAGAGGTGAAAACTAGGAACTAAACCTGCAGAGAGGTGAGAAATAAGAACTAAACCTGCAGAGAGGTGAGAACTAAACCTGCAGAGAGGTGAGAACTAGGAACTAAACCTGCAGAGAGGTGAGAACTAGGAACTAAACCTGCAGAGAGGTGAGAACTAAACCTGCAGAGAGGTGAGAACTAGGAACTAAACCTGCAGAGAGGTAAGAACTAGGAACTAAACCTGCAGAGAGGTGAGAACTAAGAACTAAACCTGCAGAGAGGTGAGAACTAAGAACTAAACCTGCAGAGAGGTAAGAACTAGGAACTAAACCTGCAGAGAGGTAAGAACTAGGAACTAAACCTGCAGAGAGGTGAGAACTAGGAACTAAACCTGCAGAGAGGTGAGAACTAAACCTGCAGAGAGGTGAGAACTAAACCTGCAGAGAGGTGAGAACTAAACCTGCAGAGAGGTGAGAACTAACCCTGTAGAGAGGTGAGAACTAGGAACTAAACCTGCAGAGAGGTGAGAACTAAACCTGTAGAGAGGTGAGAACTAGGAACTAAACCTGCAGAGAGGTGAGAACTAGGAACTAAACCTGCAGAGAGGTGAGAACTAGGAACTAACCCTGCAGAGAGGTGAGAACTAGGAACTAAACCTGCAGAGAGGTGAGAACTAGGAACTAAACCTGCAGAGAGGTAAGAACTAAACCTGCAGAGAGGTGAGAACTAGGAACTAAACCTGCAGAGAGGTAAGAACTAGGAACTAAACCTGCAGAGAGGTGAGAACTAAGAACTAAACCTGCAGAGAGGTGAGAACTAGGAACTAAGCCTCCAGAGAGGTGAGAACTAAACCTGCAGAGAGGTGAGAACTAGGAACTAAACCTGCAGAGAGGTGAGAACTAGGAACTAAACCTGCAGAGAGGTGAGAACTAAGAACTAAACCTGCAGAGAGGTGAGAACTAGGAACTAAACCTGCAGAGAGGTGAGAACTAGGAACTAAACCTGCAGAGAGGTGAGAACTAGGAACTAAACCTGCAGAGAGGTGAGAACTAGGAACTAAACCTGCAGAGAGGTGAGAACTAAACCTGCAGAGAGGTGAGAACTAAGAACTAAACCTGTAGAGAGGTGAGAACTAGGAACTAAACCTGCAGAGAGGTGAGAACTAGGAACTAAACCTGCAGAGAGGTGAGAACTAAACCTGCAGAGAGGTGAGAACTAAGAACTAAACCTGTAGAGAGGTGAGAACTAAGAACTAAACCTGCAGAGAGGTGAGAACTAAACCTGCAGAGAGGTGAGAACTAAACCTGCAGAGAGGTGAGAACTAAACCTGCAGAGAGGTGAGAACTAGGAACTAAACCTGCAGAGAGGTAAGAACTAGGAACTAAACCTGCAGAGAGGTAAGAACTAGGAACTAAACCTGCAGAGAGGTGAGAACTAAACCTGTAGAGAGGTGAGAACTAGGAACTAAACCTGCAGAGAGGTGAGAACTAAGAACTAAACCTGCAGAGAGGTGAGAACTAAACCTGCAGAGAGGTGAGAACTAGGAACTAAACCTGCAGAGAGGTGAGAACTAGGAACTAAACCTGCAGAGAGGTGAGAACTAGGAACTAAACCTGCAGAGAGGTGAGAACTAAACCTGCAGAGAGGTGAGAACTAGGAACTAAACCTGCAGAGAGGTGAGAACTAGGAACTAAACCTGCAGAGAGGTGAGAACTAGGAACTAAACCTGCAGAGAGGTGAGAACTAGGAACTAAACCTGCAGAGAGGTGAGAACTAAACCTGCAGAGAGGTGAGAACTAAGAACTAAACCTGTAGAGAGGTGAGAACTAGGAACTAAACCTGCAGAGAGGTGAGAACTAAACCTGCAGAGAGGTGAGAACTAAGAACTAAACCTGCAGAGAGGTGAGAACTAGGAACTAAACCTGCAGAGAGGTGAGAACTAGGAACTAAACCTGTAGAGAGGTGAGAACTAGGAACTAAACCTGCAGAGAGGTGAGAACTAAGAACTAAACCTGCAGAGAGGTGAGAACTAAGAACTAAGCCTGTAGAGAGGTGAGAACTAAGAACTAAACCTGCAGAGAGGTGAGAACTAAACCTGCAGAGAGGTGAGAACTAGGAACTAAACCTGCAGAGAGGTGAGAACTAGGAACTAAACCTGCAGAGAGGTGAGAACTAAGCCTACAGAGAGGTGAGAACTAAACCTGCAGAGAGGTGAGAACTAGGAACTAAACCTGCAGAGAGGTGAGAACTAGGAACTAAACCTGTAGAGAGGTGAGAACTAGGAACTAAACCTGCAGAGAGGTGAAAACTAGGAACTAAACCTGCAGAGAGGTGAAAACTAGGAACTAAACCTGCAGAGAGGTGAGAACTAAGAACTAAACCTGCAGAGAGGTGAGAACTAGGAACTAAACCTGCAGAGAGGTGAGAACTAGGAACTAAACCTGCAGAGAGGTGAGAACTAAACCTGCAGAGAGGTGAGAACTAGGAACTAAACCTGTAGAGAGGTGAGAACTAGGAACTAAACCTGCAGAGAGGTGAGAACTAAGAACTAAACCTGCAGAGAGGTGAGAACTAAGAACTAAACCTGCAGAGAGGTGAGAACTAAGAACTAAACCTGTAGAGAGGTGAGAACTAAACCTGTAGAGAGGTGAGAACTAAGAACTAAACCTGTAGAGAGGTGAGAACTAAACCTGTAGAGAGGTGAGAACTAGGAACTAAACCTGCAGAGAGGTGAGAACTAAGAACTAAACCTGCAGAGAGGTGAGAACTAAACCTGCAGAGAGGTGAGAACTAAGAACTAAACCTGCAGAGAGGTGAGAACTAAGAACTAAACCTGCAGAGAGGTGAGAACTAAACCTGCAGAGAGGAGAGAACTAGGAACTAAACCTGCAGAGAGGTAAGAACTAGGAACTAAACCTGCAGAGAGGTGAGAACTAAACCTGCAGAGAGGTGAGAACTAGGAACTAAACCTGCAGAGAGGTAAGAACTAGGAACTAAACCTGCAGAGAGGTGAGAACTAGGAACTAAACCTGCAGAGAGGTGAGAACTAAACCTGCAGAGAGGTGAGAACTAGGAACTAAACCTGCAGAGAGGTAAGAACTAGGAACTAAACCTGCAGAGAGGTGAGAACTAGGAACTAAACCTGCAGAGAGGTGAGAACTAAACCTGCAGAGAGGTGAGAACTAAGAACTAAACCTGCAGAGAGGTGAGAACTAAACCTGCAGAGAGGTGAGAACTAGGAACTAAACCTGCAGAGAGGTGAGAACTAGGAACTAAACCTGCAGAGAGGTGAGAACTAGGAACTAAACCTGCAGAGAGGTGAGAACTAAACCTGCAGAGAGGTGAGAACTAGGAACTAAACCTGCAGAGAGGTGAGAACTAAACCTGCAGAGAGGTGAGAACTAGGAACTAAACCTGCAGAGAGGTGAGAACTAAACCTGTAGAGAGGTGAGAACCAAACCTGCAGAGAGGTGAGAACTAAACCTGCAGAGAGGTGAGAACTAGGAACTAAACCTGCAGAGAGGTGAGAACTAGGAACTAAACCTGCAGAGAGGTGAGAACTAAACCTGCAGAGAGGTGAGAACTAGGAACTAAACCTGCAGAGAGGTGAGAACTAGGAACTAAACCTGCAGAGAGGTGAGAACTAAACCTGCAGAGAGGTGAGAACTAAACCTGCAGAGAGGTGAGAACTAGGAACTAAACCTGCAGAGAGGTGAGAACTAAACCTGCAGAGAGGTGAGAACTAGGAACTAAACCTGCAGAGAGGTGAGAACTAAACCTGCAGAGAGGTGAGAACTAAACCTGCAGAGAGGTGAAAACTAAGAACTAAACCTGCAGAGAGGTGAGAACTAGGAACTAAACCTGCAGAGAGGTGAGAACTAAACCTGTAGAGAGGTGAGAACTAGGAACTAAACCTGCAGAGAGGTGAGAACTAAGAACTAAACCTGCAGAGAGGTGAGAACTAAACCTGCAGAGAGGTGAGAACTAGGAACTAAACCTGCAGAGAGGTGAGAACTAAACCTGCAGAGAGGTGAGAACTAGGAACTAAACCTGCAGAGAGGTGAGAACTAAACCTGCAGAGAGGTGAGAACTAAACCTGCAGAGAGGTGAGAACTAGGAACTAAACCTGCAGAGAGGTGAGAACTAAGAACTAAACCTGCAGAGAGGTGAGAACTAAACCTGTAGAGAGGTGAGAACTAGGAACTAAACCTGCAGAGAGGTGAGAACTAAGAACTAAACCTGCAGAGAGGTGAGAACTAAACCTGTAGAGAGGTGAGAACTAGGAACTAAACCTGCAGAGAGGTGAGAACTAAGAACTAAACCTGCAGAGAGGTGAGAACTAAGAACTAAACCTGCAGAGAGGAGAGAACTAGGAACTAAACCTGCAGAGAGGTGAGAACTAAGAACTAAACCTGCAGAGAGGTGAGAACTAAACCTGCAGAGAGGTGAGAACTAGGAACTAAACCTGTAGAGAGGTGAGAACTAAGAACTAAACCTGCAGAGAGGTGAGAACTAAGAACTAAACCTGCAGAGAGGAGAGAACTAGGAACTAAACCTGCAGAGAGGTGAGAACTAAGAACTAAACCTGCAGAGAGGTGAGAACTAAGAACTAAACCTGCAGAGAGGTGAGAACTAAGAACTAAACCTGCAGAGAGGTGAGAACTAAACCTGCAGAGAGGTACAGTTGGGCTCAAAGGTTTATTGCAAAAAGTTTTTTTCACTCATAGTTAGTGGTTGTGTGAAAGCATTTGTGGTGAAAGAACCAAATTGACCCCGGCTCCGATGATCGTGCTTTGCCCCTTTTACACTGTCAGGGTCTGCAGATGACGTCCCAGTGCTCTGGTCTCTAGTGTTTTGTTGTGATGTATTGTGTGAGCTGAAAATGAGTCGTGTAAATAAGGCGGATGTCGTTGCAGTCTATGTAATGTTTTCTGTGATTCTCTGTGAAACACTTTGTGATTTTATCTGTGAGAGGTGTTATATAAATAAAGTTTCTTCTTCTTCTTCTTCTTCTTCTTCTTCTTCTTCTTCTTCTTCTTCTTCTTCTTCTTCTTCTTCTTCTTCAGTGAAGCAGAAGCTGGAGAAGGAGAAGGCGGAGCTACGAGTGGAGCTGGACGACGTCTGCTCCAACCTGGAGGCCGTGGTTCGGGCCAAATCCAACGCAGAGAAAACCGCCCGCGCTGCCGAAGACTCCGCCCACGAGCTGCGCAGCCGCCTGGAGGAAAGCCAGAGGGCGCTGTGCGACGCCCAGAGCGCCAACGCCAAACTGAGCACCGACAACACCGAGCTCAGCCGCCACAGCGAAGAGCGCGACAGTCTGCTCAGCCAGATGACGAGGGCCAAGAACTCCTACAGCCAGCAGGTCAGAGCGGGTTAACCAGGCTAAACCGGACTGAACCAGACTAAACCAGGCTAAACCGGACTGAACCAGACTAAACCAGACTAAACCAGACTACACCGAGCTCAGCCGCCACAGCGAAGAGCGCGACAGTCTGCTCAGCCAGATGACGAGGGCCAAGAACTCCTACAGCCAGCAGGTCAGAGCGGGTTAACCAGGCTAAACCGGACTGAACCGGACTGAACCAGACTAAACCAGACTAACCCAGACTACACCAGACTAAACCAGACTAAACCAGACTACACCAGACTACACCGAGCTCAGCCGCCACAGCGAAGAGCGCGACAGTCTGCTCAGCCAGATGACGAGGGCCAAGAACTCCTACAGCCAGCAGGTCAGAGCGGGTTAACCAGGCTAAACCGGACTGAACCGGACTGAACCAGACTAAACCAGACTAAACCAGACTAAACCAGACTACACCGAGCTCAGCCGCCACAGCGAAGAGCGCGACAGTCTGCTCAGCCAGATGACGAGGGCCAAGAACTCCTACAGCCAGCAGGTCAGAGCGGGTTTACCAGGCTAAACCAGACTAAACCAGACTACACCAGACTAAACCAGACTAAACCTGACTAAACCAGACTAAACCAGACTAAACCAGACTACACCAGACTACACCAGACTACACCAGACTACACCAGACTAAACCTGACTAAACCTGCCTAAACCAGACTACACCAGACTGAACCAGAGCTAAAACTGGCCTATTTGTTTATTTGGGGGAAAGAATTGTTTCTTTTCTCAGGTACCAACAAAAAAAAGTTTTGATCTCGTCTCAGATGCAGGAGTTAAAGTTCTGACCTTGTTCTGATCTCGTCTCAGATGGAGGAGTTAAAGTTCTGACCTTGTTCTGATCTCGTCTCAGATGGAGATGTTAAAGTTCTGACCTTGTGCTGATCTCGTCTCAGATGGAGAAGTTAAAGTTCTGCCCTTGTTCTGATCTCGTCTCAGATGGAGATGTTAAAGTTCTGACCTTGTTCTGATCTCGTCTCAGATGGAAAGTTAAAGTTCTGCCCTTGTTCTGATCTCGTCTCAGATGGAAAGTTAAAGTTCTGCCCTTGTTCTGATCTCGTCTCAGATGGAAAGTTAAAGTTCTGCCCTTGTTCTGATCTCGTCTCAGATGGAAAGTTAAAGTTCTGACCTTGTGCTGATCTCGTCTCAGATGGAGAAGTTAAAGTTCTGCCCTTGTTCTGATTTCGTCTCAGATGGAGGAGTTAAAGTTCTGACCTTGTTCTGATCTCGTCTCAGATGGAGGAGTTAAAGTTCTGACCTTGTGCTGATCTCGTCTCAGATGGAGATGTTAAAGTTCTGACCTTGTTCTGATCTCGTCTCAGATGGAGAAGTTAAAGTTCTGACCTTGTTCTGATCTCGTCTCAGATGGAGGAGTTAAAGTTCTGACCTTGTGCTGATCTCGTCTCAGATGGAGGAGTTAAAGTTCTGACCTTGTGCTGATCTCGTCTCAGATGGAGGAGTTAAAGTTCTGACCTTGTGCTGATCTCGTCTCAGATGGAGATGTTAAAGTTCTGACCTTGTTCTGATTTCGTCTCAGATGGAGGAGTTAAAGTTCTGCCCTTGTTCTGATCTCGTCTCAGATGGAGATGTTAAAGTTCTGACCTTGTGCTGATCTCGTCTCAGATGGAGGAGTTAAAGTTCTGACCTTGTTCTGATCTTGTCTCAGATGGAGAAGTTAAAGTTCTGACCTTGTTCTGATTTCGTCTCAGATGGAGATGTTAAAGTTCTGACCTTGTGCTGATCTTGTCTCAGATGGAGGAGTTAAAGTTCTGACCTTGTTCTGATCTCGTCTCAGATGGAGATGTTAAAGTTCTGACCTTGTGCTGATCTCGTCTCAGATGGAGAAGTTAAAGTTCTGACCTTGTTCTGATTTCGTCTCAGATGGAGATGTTAAAGTTCTGACCTTGTGCTGATCTTGTCTCAGATGGAGATGTTAAAGTTCTGACCTTGTGCTGATCTCGTCTCAGATGGAGAAGTTAAAGTTCTGACCTTGTTCTGATCTCGTCTCAGATGGAGAAGTTAAAGTTCTGACCTTGTTCTGATCTCGTCTCAGATGGAGATGTTAAAGTTCAGACCTTGTGCTGATCTCGTCTCAGATGGAGGAGATAAAGTTCTGACCTTGTTCTGATCTCGTCTCAGATGGAAGAGTTAAAGTTCTGACCTTGTTCTGATCTCGTCTCAGATGGAAGAGTTAAAGTTCTGACCTTGTTCTGATCTCGTCTCAGATGGAGGAGTTAAAGTTCTGCCCTTGTTCTGATCTCGTCTCAGATGGAGGAGTTAAAGTTCTGACCTTGTTCTGATCTTCTCTCAGATCGAGGAGCTGCGGCGGCAGCTGGAAGAGGAGTCCAAGGCTAAAGCGTCTCTGGCTCACGCTGTGCAGTCGTCACGTCATGACTCTGACCTCCTCCGGGAGCAGCTGGAGGAGGAGCAGGAGGCGCGCGCTCAGCTGCAGAGGCTCCTGTCCAAATCCAATGCCGATGCGCTGCAGTGGAGGAGCCGCTTCGAGACGGAGGGACTACAACGCGCCGAGGAGCTGGAGGAGGCCAAGAAGAAGCTGGTGCAGAGGCTGCAGGAGGCGGAGGAGGCCGTGGAGGCCGCCAACGCCAAGACCTGCTCCCTAGACAAGACTAAGGCTCGGCTCCAGAGCGAGATCGAGGACCTCATGGTAGACCTGGAGCGGTCTAACGCCGCGGCCGCCGCGCTCGACAAGAAGCAGAGGAGCTTCGATAAGGTCAGCCAAGCACACACCTGACACCACCCACACACCTGACTCCACCCACACACCTGACACCACCCACACACCTGACTCCACCCACACACCTGACTCCACCCACACACCTGACCCCACCCACACACCTGACTCCACCCACACACCTGACCCCACCCACACACCTGACTCCACCCACACACCTGACCCCACCCACACACCTGACCCCACCCACACACCTGACTCCACCCACACACATGACCCCACCCACACACCTGACTCCACCCACACACCTGACTCCACCCACACACATGACCCCACCCACACACCTGACTCCACCCACACACCTGACCCCACCCACACACCTGACCCCACCCACACACATGACCCCACCCACACACCTGACTCCACCCACACACCTGACCCCACCCACACACCTGACCCCACCCACACACCTGACTCCACCCACACACCTGACTCCACCCACACACCTGACTCCACCCACACACCTGACTCCACCCACACACCTGACTCCACCCACACACATGACCCCACCCACACACCTGACCCCACCCACACACCTGACTCCACCCACACACATGACCCCACCCACACACCTGACTCCACCCACACACCTGACCCCACCCACACACCTGACCCCACCCACACACCTGACTCCACCCACACACATGACCCCACCCACACACCTGACTCCACCCACACACCTGACCCCACCCACACACCTGACACCACCCACACACCTGACTCCACCCACACACCTGACCCCACCCACACACCTGACCCCACCCACACACCTGACTCCACCCACACACCTGACCCCACCCACACACCTGACCCCACCCACACACCTGACCCCACCCACACATCTGACTCCACCCACACACCTGACCCCACCCACACATCCAACACAATCCCACACACTGAGGTCCAACACCACGGCCACCGCACCTGATAAGAGGCAGTGGAGCTTCGATAAGGTCCGACCCCACCCACACACCTGACTCCACCCACACACCCAACACAACCCCACCGCAGCCACGCTTCACCACAGTTTCCACATGCTGAAGCACGGAGGATGTGGAGTCATGTAAAATGATAAAAAAACATGACTTTATTAATGTTTTAGGTGCTGGTGGAGTGAAAACAGAGGTTTATTAGTCTTAAATGTTATATATGTTGAATGTTGTACATGTTTAATGTGCTGGCGGACTCGTACCACACGTTGATTCGTCTTAAAAGTAATATTTATCTATGTTGTACATGTTTTATGTGCTGGCGGACTCGTACCACACGTTGATTAGTCTTAAAAGTAATATTTATCTATGTTGTACATGTTTTATGTGCTGGCGGACTCGTACCACACGTTGATTAGTCTTAAAAGTAATATTTATCTATGTTGTACATGTTTTAGGTGCTGGCGGACTCGTACCACACGTTGATTAGTCTTAAAAGTAATATTTATCTATGTTGTACATGTTTTAGGTGCTGGCGGACTCGTACCACACGTTGATTAGTCTTAAATGTAATATTTATCTATGTTGTACATGTTTTATGTGCTGGCGGACTCGTACCGCACGTTGATTCGTCTTAAATGTAATATTTATCTATGTTGTACATGTTTTAGGTGCTGGCGGACTGGAAGCAGAAGCACGAGGAGGCACAGTGTGAGCTGGAGGCGTCGCAGAAGGAGTGCCGCTCGCTGAGTACGGAGCTTTTTAAACTGAAGAACTCGTACGAGGAGGCGCTGGACCAGCTGGAGACGGTGAAGCGGGAGAACAAGAACCTGCAGGACGAAGTGTCGGAGCTGACGGATCGTCTGGGAGAAGGAGGTCGATCTGCACACGAGCTGGACAAACTGAGGCGTGCGCTGCAGCAGGAGAAGGCGGAGCTTCAGCAGGCGCTGGAGGAGGCGGAGGGGACGCTGGAGCATGAGGAGAGTAAGATCCTCCGTCTGCAGCTGGAGTTCGGTCAGACACGTGCCGAGCTGGAGAGGAAGCTCAGCGAGAAGGACGAGGAGATGGAGCAGAACAAGAGGAACCATCAGAGAGCGCTGGAAACCCTGCAGAGCGCGCTGGAGAATGAAGCGCGCAGCCGCAGCGAGGCGCTACGTCTCAAGAAGAAGATGGAGTCCGACCTGACGGAGATGGAGGTGCAGCTGAACGTGGCCACACGGAGCGCTGCTGAGGCGCAGCGGCAGCTCAAGGTCCTGCAGGGGGCGCTAAAGGACACGCAGCTGCAGCTGGACGAGGCGCTACATGAGAGCGAAGGTCTGAAGGAGAATGCCACACTGAGCGAGAGGAGGAGCGCGCTGCTGCAAGCCGAGCTCGATGAGCTACAGGGGGCGCTAGAGCAGACGGAGCGCTGCCGCAAACTCGCCGAGCAAGAGCTGACGGACGCAGCCGAGAGAACGCAGCTGCTGCACTCGCAGAACACCAGCCTGATCCACCAGAAGAAGAAGGCGGAGAGCGACCTGCTGCAACTGCAGGTAACACCCTTTAACCAGCCACTAAGGGGCGCTATAACACTAACAGCTCCAGCCTGATCCACCAGAAGAAGAAGGCGGAGAGCGACCTTCTGCAACTGCAGGTAACACCCTTTAACCAGCCACTAAGGGGCGCTATAACACTAAGAACTCCAGCCTGATCCACCAGAAGAAGAAGGCGGAGAGCGACCTGCTACAACTGCAGGTAACACCCTTTAACCAGCCACTAAGGGGCGCTATAACACTAAGAACACCAGCCTGATCCACCAGAAGAAGAAGGCGGAGAGCGACCTGCTGCAACTGCAGGTACTACCCTTTAACCAGCCACTAAGGGGCGCTATAACACTAACAGCTCCAGCCTGATCCACCAGAAGAAGAAGGCGGAGAGCGACCTGCTGCAACTGCAGGTAACACCCTTTAACCAGCCACTAAGGGGCGCTATAACACTAAGAACTCCAGCCTGATTCACCAGAAGAAGAAGGCGGAGAGCGACCTGCTGCAACTACAGGTAACACCCTTTAACCAGCCACTAAGGGGCGCTATAACACTAAGAACTCCAGCCTGATCCACCAGAAGAAGAAGGTGGAGAGCGACCTGCTGCAACTACAGGTAACACCCTTTAACCAGCCACTAAGGGGCGCTATAGCACTAAGAACTCCAGCCTGATCCACCAGAAGAAGAAGGCGGAGAGCGACCTGCTGCAACTGCAGGTAACACCCTTTAACCAGCCACTAAGGGGCGCTATAACACTAAGAACTCCAGCCTGATTCACCAGAAGAAGAAGGCGGAGAGCGACCTTCTGCAACTACAGGTAACAACCTTTAACCAGCCACTAAGGGGCGCTATAACACGAAGAACTCCAGCCTGATCCACCAGAAGAAGAAGGCGGAGAGCGACCTGCTGCAACTGCAGGTAACACCCTTTAACCAGCCACTAAGGGGCGCTATAACACGAAGAACTCCAGTCTGATCCACCAGAAGAAGAAGGCGGAGAGCGACCTGCTACAACTACAGGTACCGCCCTTTAACCAGCCACTAAGGGGCGCTATAACACTAAGAACTCCAGCCTGATTCACCAGAAGAAGAAGGCGGAGAGCGACCTGCTGCAACTGCAGGTAACACCCTTTAACCAGCCACTAAGGGGCGCTATAACACGAAGAACTCCAGCCTGATTCACCAGAAGAAGAAGGCGGAGAGCGACCTGCTGCATCTACAGGCAACAGCCACTAACCATCCACCAGGGGGCGCTAAAACCCTCAGAACACCAGGCTGAACACCAGAAGAAGTATATGTATATTTCGGGCCCTCAGTCTGCATGTGCGCCCCCTGCAGGTGGAGCTGGAGGAGGCGCTGCAGGAGAACCGGAACGCGGAGGAGAAGGCGCGTAAGGCCATTACAGACGCTGCGCTGATGGCGGAGGAGCTGAAGAAGGAGCAGGACACCAGCGCACACCTGGAGCGCATGAAGAAGAATCTGGAGGTGACGGTGCGAGATCTGCAGCAGCGTCTGGACGAGGCCGAGCAGGTGGCAACGAAGGGCGGTCGCAAACAGCTGCAGCGCCTCGAGACGCGCCTCCGCGAGATGGAGGCGGAGCTGGAGGCGGAACAGAAGAAGGGGGTGGAGTCCGTGAAGGGGATCAGGAAGTACGAGCGCCGCGTGAAAGAGCTGAGCTTCCAGAGCGAGGAGGACCGCAAGAACATCACAAGACTGCAGGTCAGAGACAAGAACATCACATGACTGCAGGTCAGAGATAAGAACATCACATGACTGCAGGTCAGAGACAAGAATGTCACATGACTGCAGGTCAGAGACAAGAACGTCACATGACTGCAGGTCAGAGACAAGAACATCACATGACTGCAGGTCAGAGACAAGAACATCACATGACTGCAGGTCAGAGACAAGAACATCACAAGACTGCAGGTCAGAGACAAGAACATCACATGACTGCAGGTCAGAGATAAGAACATCACATGACTGCAGGTCAGAGACAAGAATGTCACATGACTGCAGGTCAGAGAGAACGTCACATGACTGCAGGTCAGAGAGAACGTCACATGACTGAAGGTCAGAGACAAGAACATCACATGACTGAAGGTCAGAGACAAGAACGTCACATGACTGCAGGTCAGAGACAAGAACATCACATGACTGAAGGTCAGAGACAAGAACATCACATGACTGAAGGTCAGAGACAAGAACATCACATGACTGCAGGTCAGAGACAAGAACGTCACATGACTGAAGGTCAGAGACAAGAACATCACATGACTGAAGGTCAGAGACAAGAACGTCACATGACTGCAGGTCAGAGACAAGAACATCACATGACTGAAGGTCAGAGACAAGAACGTCACATGACTGCAGGTCAGAGATAAGAACATCACATGACTGCAGGTCAGAGACAAGAATGTCACATGACTGCAGGTCAGAGACAAGAACGTCACATGACTGCAGGTCAGAGACAAGAACGTCACATGACTGCAGGTCAGAGACAAGAACGTCACACGACTGCAGGTCAGAGACAAGAACATCACACGACTGCAGGTCAGAGACAAGAACATCACAAGACTGCAGGTCAGAGACAAGAACATCACATGACTGCAGGTCAGAGACAAGAACATCACATGACTGCAGGTCAGAGACAAGAACGTCACATGACTGCAGGTCAGAGACAAGAACATCACATGACTGCAGGTCAGAGACAAGAACGTCACATGACTGAAGGTCAGAGACAAGAACGTCACACGACTGCAGGTCAGAGACAAGAACGTCACATGACTGCAGGTCAGAGACAAGAACATCACATGACTGAAGGTCAGAGACAAGAACATCACATGACTGCAGGTCAGAGACAAGAACGTCACATGACTGCAGGTCAGAGACAAGAACGTCACATGACTGCAGGTCAGAGACAAGAACATCACATGACTGCAGGTCAGGGACAAGAACATCACATGACTGCAGGTCAGAGAGAACGTCACATGACTGCAGGTCAGAGAGAACGTCACATGACTGAAGGTCAGAGACAAGAACGTCACATGACTGAAGGTCAGAGACAAGAACGTCACATGACTGCAGGTCAGAGAGAACGTCACATGACTGCGGGTCAGAGACAAGAACGTCACATGACTGCGGGTCAGAGACAAGAACGTCACACGACTGCAGGTCAGAGAGAACGTCACATGACTGCGGGTCAGAGACAAGAACGTCACATGACTGAAGGTCAGAGAGAACGTCACATGACTGCAGGTCAGAGAGAACGTCACATGACTGCAGGTCAGAGACAAGAACGTCACATGACTGAAGGTCAGAGACAAGAACGTCACATGACTGAAGGTCAGAGACAAGAACGTCACATGACTGAAGGTCAGAGACAAGAACGTCACATGACTGAAGGTCAGAGACAAGAACATCACATGACTGCAGGTCAGAGACAAGAACATCACAAGACTGCAGGTCAGAGAGAACGTCACATGACTGCAGGTCAGAGACAAGAACGTCACATGACTGAAGGTCAGAGACAAGAACATCACATGACTGAAGGTCAGAGACAAGAACGTCACATGACTGAAGGTCAGAGACAAGAACATCACATGACTGCAGGTCAGAGACAAGAACGTCACATGACTGCAGGTCAGAGACAAGAACGTCACATGACTGAAGGTCAGAGACAAGAACATCACATGACTGAAGGTCAGAGACAAGAACGTCACATGACTGAAGGTCAGAGACAAGAACGTCACATGACTGCAGGTCAGAGAGAACGTCACATGACTGCGGGTCAGAGACAAGAACGTCACATGACTGCAGGTCAGAGACAAGAACGTCACATGACTGAAGGTCAGAGACAAGAACATCACATGACTGAAGGTCAGAGACAAGAACGTCACATGACTGAAGGTCAGAGACAAGAACGTCACATGACTGCAGGTCAGAGAGAACGTCACATGACTGCGGGTCAGAGACAAGAACGTCACATGACTGCAGGTCAGAGACAAGAACATCACATGACTGCAGGTCAGAGACAAGAACGTCACATGACTGAAGGTCAGAGACAAGAACATCACATGACTGCAGGTCAGAGAGAACGTCACATGACTGCAGGTCAGAGACAAGAACGTCACATGACTGCAGGTCAGAGACAAGAACGTCACATGATTGCAGGTCAGAGACAAGAACATCACAAGACTGCAGGTCAGAGAGAACGTCACATGACTGCAGGTCAGAGACAAGAACGTCACATGACTGCAGGTCAGAGACAAGAACATCACATGACTGCAGGTCAGAGACAAGAACATCACATGACTGCAGGTCAGAGAGAACGTCACATGACTGCAGGTCAGAGACAAGAACATCACATGACTGCAGGTCAGAGACAAGAACGTCACATGACTGCAGGTCAGAGACAAGAACATCACATGACTGCAGGTCAGAGACAAGAACGTCACATGACTGCAGGTCTGAGACAAGAACGTCACATGACTGCAGGTCAGAGACAAGAACGTCACATGACTGCAGGTCAGAGACAAGAACGTCACATGACTGCAGGTCAGAGACAAGAACATCACATGACTGCAGGTCAGAGACAAGAACATCACATGACTGCAGGTCAGAGACAAGAACGTCACATGACTGCAGGTCAGAGAGAACGTCACATGACTGAAGGTCAGAGACAAGAACATCACATGACTGCAGGTCAGAGACAAGAACATCACATGACTGCAGGTCAGAGACAAGAACGTCACATGACTGCAGGTCAGAGAGAACGTCACATGACTGCAGGTCAGAGACAAGAACATCACAAGACTGCAGGTCAGAGACAAGAACATCACATGACTGCAGGTCAGAGACAAGAACATCACATGACTGCAGGTCAGAGACAAGAACGTCACATGACTGCAGGTCAGAGACAAGAACATCACATGACTGCAGGTCAGAGAGAACGTCACATGACTGCAGGTCAGAGACAAGAACATCACATGACTGCAGGTCAGAGACAAGAACGTCACATGACTGCAGGTCAGAGACAAGAACGTCACAAGACTGCAGTCAGAGACAAGAACGTCACAAGACTGCAGGTCAGGGACAAGAACGTCACAAGACTGCAGGTCAGAGACAAGAACGTCACATGACTGCAGGTCAGAGACAAGAACATCACATGACTGCAGGTCAGAGACAAGAACATCACATGACTGCAGGTCAGAGACAAGAACATCACATGACTGAAGGTCAGAGACAAGAATGTCACATGACTGCAGGTCAGAGACAAGAACATCACATGACTGCAGGTCAGAGAGAACATCACATGACTGCAGGTCAGAGACAAGAACGTCACATGACTGCAGGTCAGAGACAAGAACATCACATGACTGCAGGTCAGAGACAAGAACGTCACATGACTGCAGGTCAGAGAGAACGTCACATGACTGCAGGTCAGAGACAAGAACGTCACATGACTGCAGGTCAGAGACAAGAACATCACATGACTGCAGGTCAGAGACAAGAACGTCACATGACTGCAGGTCAGAGAGAACGTCACATGACTGCAGGTCAGAGACAAGAACGTCACATGACTGAAGGTCAGAGACAAGAACGTCACATGACTGCAGGTCAGAGACAAGAACGTCACACGACTGCAGGTCAGAGACAAGAACATCACATGACTGCAGGTCAGAGACAAGAACGTCACATGACTGCAGGTCAGAGACAAGAACGTCACATGACTGCAGGTCAGAGACAAGAACGTCACATGACTGAAGGTCAGAGACAAGAACGTCACATGACTGAAGGTCAGAGACAAGAACGTCACATGACTGAAGGTCAGAGACAAGAACGTCACATGACTGAAGGTCAGAGACAAGAACGTCACATGACTGCAGGTCAGAGACAAGAACGTCACATGACTGCAGGTCAGAGACAAGAACGTCACATGACTGCAGGTCAGAGACAAGAACATCACAAGACTGAAGGTCAGAGACAAGAACGTCACATGACTGCAGGTCAGAGAGAACGTCACATGACTGCAGGTCAGAGACAAGAACGTCACATGACTGCAGGTCAGAGACAAGAACATCACATGACTGCAGGTCAGAGACAAGAACGTCACATGACTGCAGGTAAGAGAGAACGTCACATGACTGCAGGTCAGAGACAAGAACGTCACATGACTGAAGGTCAGAGACAAGAACGTCACATGACTGCAGGTCAGAGACAAGAACGTCACATGACTGCAGGTCAGAGAGAACGTCACACGACTGCAGGTCAGAGACAAGAACGTCACATGACTGCAGGTCAGAGAGAACGTCACATGACTGAAGGTCAGAGACAAGAACGTGACATGACTGCAGGTCAGAGACAAGAACATCACATGACTGCAGGTCAGAGAGAACGTCACATGACTGAAGGTCAGAGACAAGAACGTCACATGACTGCAGGTCAGAGACAAGAACGTCACACGACTGCAGGTCAGAGAGAACGTCACATGACTGAAGGTCAGAGACAAGAACGTGACATGACTGCAGGTCAGAGACAAGAACATCACATGACTGCAGGTCAGAGACAAGAACGTCACATGACTGCAGGTCAGAGACAAGAACGTGACATGACTGCAGGTCAGAGACAAGAACGTCACATGACTGCAGGTCAGAGAGAACGTCACATGACTGCAGGTCAGAGACAAGAACGTGACATGACTGCAGGTCAGAGACAAGAACATCACATGACTGCAGGTCAGAGACAAGAACGTCACATGACTGCAGGTCAGAGACAAGAACGTCACATGACTGAAGGTCAGAGACAAGAACGTCACATGATTGAAGGTCAGAGACAAGAACATCACAAGACTGCAGGTCAGAGACAAGAACATCACACGACTGCAGGTCAGAGACAAGAACATCACAAGACTGCAGGTCAGAGACAAGAACGTCACATGACTGCAGGTCAGAGAGAACGTCACATGACTGCAGGTCAGAGACAAGAACGTCACATGACTGAAGGTCAGAGACAAGAACGTCACATGACTGAAGGTCAGAGACAAGAACGTCACATGACTGAAGGTCAGAGACAAGAACGTCACATGACTGCAGGTCAGAGACAAGAACGTCACATGACTGCAGGTCAGAGACAAGAACGTCACATGACTGCAGGTCAGAGACAAGAACATCACAAGACTGCAGGTCAGAGACAAGAACATCACATGACTGCAGGTCAGAGACAAGAATGTCACATGACTGAAGGTCAGAGACAAGAACATCACATGACTGCAGGTCAGAGAGAACGTCACATGACTGCAGGTCAGAGACAAGAACGTCACATGACTGCAGGTCAGAGAGAACGTCACATGACTGCAGGTCAGAGACAAGAACGTCACATGACTGAAGGTCAGAGACAAGAACGTCACATGACTGAAGGTCAGAGACAAGAACGTCACACGACTGCAGGTCAGAGACAAGAACATCACATGACTGCAGGTCAGAGACAAGAACGTCACATGACTGCAGGTCAGAGACAAGAACGTCACATGACTGCAGGTCAGAGACAAGAACGTCACATGACTGAAGGTCAGAGACAAGAAAGTCACATGACTGCAGGTCAGAGACAAGAACGTCACATGACTGAAGGTCAGAGACAAGAACGTCACATGACTGAAGGTCAGAGACAAGAACGTCACATGACTGAAGGTCAGAGACAAGAACGTCACATGACTGAAGGTCAGAGACAAGAACGTCACATGACTGCAGGTCAGAGACAAGAACGTCACATGACTGCAGGTCAGAGACAAGAACGTCACATGACTGCAGGTCAGAGACAAGAACGTCACATGACTGCAGGTCAGAGACAAGAACATCACAAGACTGAAGGTCAGAGACAAGAACGTCACATGACTGCAGGTCAGAGAGAACGTCACATGACTGCAGGTCAGAGACAAGAACGTCACATGACTGCAGGTCAGAGACAAGAACATCACATGACTGCAGGTCAGAGACAAGAACGTCACATGACTGCAGGTAAGAGAGAACGTCACATGACTGCAGGTCAGAGACAAGAACGTCACATGACTGAAGGTCAGAGACAAGAACGTCACATGACTGCAGGTCAGAGACAAGAACGTCACATGACTGCAGGTCAGAGAGAACGTCACACGACTGCAGGTCAGAGACAAGAACGTCACATGACTGCAGGTCAGAGAGAACGTCACATGACTGAAGGTCAGAGACAAGAACGTGACATGACTGCAGGTCAGAGACAAGAACATCACATGACTGCAGGTCAGAGAGAACGTCACATGACTGAAGGTCAGAGACAAGAACGTCACATGACTGCAGGTCAGAGACAAGAACGTCACACGACTGCAGGTCAGAGAGAACGTCACATGACTGAAGGTCAGAGACAAGAACGTGACATGACTGCAGGTCAGAGACAAGAACGTGACATGACTGCAGGTCAGAGACAAGAACGTCACATGACTGCAGGTCAGAGACAAGAACGTCACATGACTGAAGGTCAGAGACAAGAACGTCACATGATTGAAGGTCAGAGACAAGAACATCACAAGACTGCAGGTCAGAGACAAGAACGTCACATGACTGAAGGTCAGAGACAAGAACGTCACATGACTGAAGGTCAGAGACAAGAACGTCACATGACTGAAGGTCAGAGACAAGAACGTCACATGACTGCAGGTCAGAGACAAGAACGTCACATGACTGCAGGTCAGAGACAAGAACGTCACATGACTGCAGGTCAGAGACAAGAACATCACAAGACTGCAGGTCAGAGACAAGAACGTCACATGACTGCAGGTCAGAGACAAGAACATCACATGACTGCAGGTCAGAAACAAGAATGTCACATGACTGAAGGTCAGAGACAAGAACATCACATGACTGCAGGTCAGAGAGAACGTCACATGACTGCAGGTCAGAGACAAGAACGTCACATGACTGCAGGTCAGAGAGAACGTCACATGACTGCAGGTCAGAGACAAGAACGTCACATGACTGAAGGTCAGAGACAAGAACGTCACATGACTGAAGGTCAGAGACAAGAACGTCACATGACTGAAGGTCAGAGACAAGAACGTCACATGACTGAAGGTCAGAGACAAGAACATCACATGACTGAAGGTCAGAGACAAGAACGTCACATGACTGAAGGTCAGAGACAAGAACATCACATGACTGAAGGTCAGAGACAAGAACGTCACATGACTGAAGGTCAGAGACAAGAACGTCACATGACTGAAGGTCAGAGACAAGAACGTCACATGACTGAAGGTCAGAGACAAGAACGTCACATGACTGAAGGTCAGAGACAAGAACGTCACATGACTGAAGGTCAGAGACAAGAACATCACATGACTGCAGGTCAGAGAGAACGTCACATGACTGCAGGTCAGAGACAAGAACGTCACATGACTGAAGGTCAGAGACAAGAACGTCACATGACTGAAGGTCAGAGACAAGAACGTCACATGACTGCAGGTCAGAGACAAGAACGTCACATGACTGCAGGTCAGAGACAAGAACGTCACATGACTGAAGGTCAGAGACAAGAACGTCACATGACTGAAGGTCAGAGACAAGAACATCACATGACTGCAGGTCAGAGACAAGAACGTCACATGACTGAAGGTCAGAGACAAGAACATCACAAGACTGCAGGTCAGAGACAAGAACGTCACATGACTGAAGGTCAGAGACAAGAACATCACAAGACTGCAGGTCAGAGACAAGAACATCACATGACTGCAGGTCAGAGACAAGAACATCACATGACTGCAGGTCAGAGACAAGAACGTCACATGACTGAAGGTCAGAGACAAGAACGTCACATGACTGAAGGTCAGAGACAAGAACGTCACATGACTGAAGGTCAGAGACAAGAACATCACATGACTGAAGGTCAGAGACAAGAACATCACAAGACTGCAGGTCAGAGACAAGAACATCACATGACTGCAGGTCAGAGACAAGAACATCACATGACTGCAGGTCAGAGACAAGAACGTCACATGACTGAAGGTCAGAGACAAGAACGTCACATGACTGAAGGTCAGAGACAAGAACATCACAAGACTGCAGGTCAGAGACAAGAACATCACATGACTGCAGGTCAGAGACAAGAACATCACATGACTGCAGGTCAGAGACAAGAACATCACAAGACTGCAGGTCAGAGACAAGAACATCACAAGACTGCAGGTCAGAGAGAAGAACATCACATGACTGCAGGTCAGAGACAAGAACATCACATGACTGCAGGTCAGAGACAAGAACATCACATGACTGCAGGTCAGAGACAAGAACGTCACATGACTGCAGGTCAGAGACAAGAACATCACATGACTGCAGGTCAGAGACAAGAACATCACATGACTGCAGGTCAGAGACAAGAACATCACAAGACTGCAGGTCAGAGACAAGAACGTCACATGACTGCAGGTCAGAGACAAGAACGTCACATGACTGCAGGTCAGAGAGAAGAACGTCACATGACTGCAGGTCAGAGACAAGAACATCACATGACTGCAGGTCAGAGACAAGAACGTCACATGACTGAAGGTCAGAGACAAGAACGTCACATGACTGCAGGTCAGAGACAAGAACATCACATGACTGCAGGTCAGAGACAAGAACGTCACATGACTGAAGGTCAGAGACAAGAACATCACATGACTGCAGGTCAGAGACAAGAACGTCACATGACTGCAGGTCAGAGACAAGAACATCACATGACTGCAGGTCAGAGACAAGAACATCACATGACTGCAGGTCAGAGACAAGAACGTCACATGACTGAAGGTCAGAGACAAGAACATCACATGACTGCAGGTCAGAGACAAGAACGTCACATGACTGCAGGTCAGAGACAAGAACATCACATGACTGCAGGTCAGAGACAAGAACATCACATGACTGCAGGTCAGAGACAAGAACGTCACATGACTGCAGGTCAGAGACAAGAACATCACATGACTGCAGGTCAGAGACAAGAACGTCACATGACTGCAGGTCAGAGACAAGAACGTCACATGACTGAAGGTCAGAGACAAGAACGTCACATGACTGAAGGTCAGAGACAAGAACATCACATGACTGCAGGTCAGAGACAAGAACATCACAAGACTGCAGGTCAGAGACAAGAACATCACAAGACTGCAGGTCAGAGACAAGAACGTCACATGACTGCAGGTCAGAGACAAGAACATCACATGACTGCAGGTCAGAGACAAGAACATCACAAGACTGCAGGTCAGAGACAAGAACATCACATGACTGAAGGTCAGAGACAAGAACATCACATGACTGCAGGTCAGAGACAAGAACGTCACACGACTGCAGGTCAGAGACAAGAACGTCACATGACTGCAGGTCAGAGACAAGAACGTCACATGACTGCAGGTCAGAGACAAGAACATCACATGACTGCAGGTCAGAGACAAGAACGTCACATGACTGCAGGTCAGAGAGAAGAACGTCACATGACTGAAGGTCAGAGACAAGAACATCACATGACTGCAGGTCAGAGACAAGAACGTCACACGACTGCAGGTCAGAGACAAGAACATCACATGACTGCAGGTCAGAGAGAACGTCACAAGACTGCAGGTCAGAGACAAGAACGTCACATGACTGCAGGTCAGAGACAAGAACGTCACATGACTGCAGGTCAGAGACAAGAACGTCACATGACTGCAGGTCAGAGACAAGAACGTCACATGACTGCAGGTCAGAGACAAGAACGTCACACGACTGCAGGTCAGAGACAAGAACGTCACAAGACTGCAGGTCAGAGACAAGAACATCACATGACTGCAGGTCAGAGACAAGAACGTCACATGACTGCAGGTCAGAGAGAACGTCACATGACTGCAGGTCAGAGACAAGAACATCACATGACTGCAGGTCGGAGACATGAACGTCACATGACTGAAGGTCAGAGACAAGAACATCACATGACTGCAGGTCAGAGACAAGAACATCACATGACTGCAGGTCAGAGACAAGAACGTCACACGACTGCAGGTCAGAGAGAATGTCACATGAGTGCAGGTCAGAGACAAGAACATCACATGACTGCAGGTCAGAGACAAGAACATCACATGACTGAAGGTCAGAGACAAGAACATCACATGACTGCAGGTCAGAGACAAGAACATCACATGACTGAAGGTCAGAGACAAGAACATCACATGACTGAAGGTCAGAGACAAGAACATCACATGACTGAAGGTCAGAGACAAGAACGTCACATGACTGCAGGTCAGAGACAAGAACGTCACATGACTGCAGGTCAGAGACAAGAATGTCACAAGACTGCAGGTCAGAGACAAGAACATCACATGACTGCAGGTCAGAGACAAGAACATCACATGACTGCAGGTCAGAGACAAGAACGTCACATGACTGCAGGTCAGAGACAAGAACGTCACATGACTGCAGGTCAGGGACAAGAATGTCACATGACTGCAGGTCAGAGAGAACGTCACATGACTGCAGGTCAGAGAGAACGTCACACGACTGTTTGTTCTCAGATAAAAACACTTCACACATTTCCCCTTAATTTTATCCCCATTTCTTGACATTGGAGATAAACTGGATATTGGTAAATTTGTATGTCTAATTCTTGATGAAATATTTCCCACCTCTACAGTGACATCATCCACAAACCCCACAGCGTCATCTGCAGACAGGACTTTTTACGATATTGGTCCAGGTCTAATTTCTGCCTCATTTACAGATTTTTAAAGAAATATCCAGATAATTAAAAACTCAAAAGTCCCAACAAAATACAAAAAATAAAAACACAAATTCCCCCCCCATTATTTCCCCTTTTTAAAATCTATTCTGTCCACATAGGACTTGGACTCGATATCGTACATATTTATATATTGTCTTGTAGACGATATTTCTGACTGGTTTTGATTTGTGACCTTTAAGGACCTGGTGGAGAAGCTGCAGCTGAAACTGAAGTCGTACAAACGCTCGCTGGAGGAGGCGGAGCTTGAGGCAAACGCCAACACCGGCAAACTCCGGAAACTGCAGCACGAGCTGGACCAGAGCGAAGAGCGAGCGGACGCTGCCGAGGCCCAGGTCAACAAGCTGCGTGCCAAGACCCGCCTGGACCAGGACTGAAGGGGGCGCCACTGAGTAAGAGCCGTCAGTGAAGCCCAGTCAGGTGTCTCTGACGACAACTCACCGTCCAATTTCGAGAAGTCTCACGAAGGTTCAGGCGCCGGTGGGCGGTCACAGCGGTCACAGCATTACTGACCTGGAAGTGACGGACGCCAGTGGGCGGTCACAGCATTACTGACCCGGAAGTGACGGACGCCAGTGGGCGGTCACAGCATTACTGACCCGGAAGTGACGGGCGCCAGTGGGCGGTCACAGCATTACTGACCCGGAAGTGACGGACGCCAGTGGGCGGTCACAGCATTACTGACCTGGAAGTGACGGGCGCCAGTGGGCGGTCACAGCATTACTGACCCGGAAGTGACGGGCGCCGGTGGGCGGTCACAGCATTACTGACCCGGAAGTGACGGGCGCCAGTGGGCGGTCACAGCATTACTGACCCGGAAGTGACGGGCGCCAGTGGGCGGTCACAGCATTACTGACCTGGAAGTGACGGGCGCCAGTGGGCGGTCACTGCATTATTGACCCGGAAGTGACGGGCGCCAGTGGGCGGTCACAGCATTACTGACCTGGAAGTGACAGGCGCCAGTGGGCGGTCACAGCATTACTGACCTGGAAGTGACGGGCGCCGGTGGGCGGTCACAGCATTACTGACCTGGAAGTGACGGGCGCCAGTGGGCGGTCACAGCATTACTAACCCGGAAGTGACGGGCGCCAGTGGGCGGTCACAGCATTACTAACCCGGAAGTGACGGACGCCAGTGGGCGGTCACAGCATTACTGACCCGGAAGTGACGGGCGCCAGTGGGCGGTCACAGCATTACTGACCTGGAAGTGACGGGCGCCAGTGGGCGGTCACAGCATTACTAACCCGGAAGTGACGGGCGCCAGTGGGCGGTCACAGCATTACTAACCCGGAAGTGACGGACGCCAGTGGGCGGTCACAGCATTACTGACCCGGAAGTGACGGACGCCAGAGGGCGGTCACAGCATTACTGACCCGGAAGTGACGGGCGCCAGTGGTCGGTCACAGCCACTTTCATGATAGCGCCGCCTGTGGCGGAGCGCTGCAGTTACATCATGACAGTTTAGGGTTATACAAGGATCTTGTATAGACGTGTAACTAAAAACGATCACATGATTAGTTCATCACATGATAAGTTCATCACATGATTCATTCATCAGATGATTCGTTCATCACATGATTCGTTCATCACATGATTCATTCATCACATGATTAGTTCATCACATGATTCGTTCATCAGGACTTCATTTTGAATGTGTTCCTTTAACTGAAGCTTTGAGAACTTCTTTAAACAAACCAGCAAATAGGTTTGAATCAAGTCTCCCACATGTGCACACTGTCGTTGTGTCTCTGGGCAAGACACTTCACCCACCTTGCCTGTGAGAATGTAGTGTTAGAGTGAACGTGTGATGGTGGTCGGACGGGCCAAATGTGCAACTGGGCAGCCTTGCTTCTGTCAGTCTACCCCAGGGCAGCTGTAGCTACAACAGTGGTTTATTAGCACTGAGTATGGAGTGAATGAATATTGCAATAAAGTAAAGTAGTATAAAGTAAAGTAGTATAAAGTATAAACTAAAGCGTCTCTGAGAGTCCAGAAAAGGGCTATTTAAAATCCAATGCATTATTATTATTATTATTGTGTTGGTGGAGCAGCTGTAAGGCCATATTCATGTTCAAAAAACTTCTAAAAACTGAAATTAATATAAAGTCTTGAATGTTGATTTAAGCTCTTTTGTGTCTGAAACAGGTTCTATTAAGTTATCAAAGCTGCAACGCTTCATTTTAACCTCTTACCCCCCGCCTTAACCAAGCACATTTTCTGTAGTTCAGCTTTACCCAAATGTAAAAGCTCTCAACTGGAGAGCAACAGTGTAATGCCTCATTTGAAAGCTAAGAACTACAAAAGCAAGAGTAACCTTTTTATCACATGGCATAATGAAACCATGATGTATTCATGATGTATTCATGATGTATTCATGATGTATTCATGATGTATTCATGATGTATTCATGATGTATTCATGATGTATTCATGATGAATTCATGATGTATTCATGATGAATTAATGATGTATTCATGTACCCTTATAAAGCGTTACCTTTGTTTGGAATACGCCGATCATAAGTGAAATAATCAGTGTATAACCTAACTCTTGTCACTAAATCTCTGGTCTCCAGCTGCAGTTCTGACTGAAATGTTAACAATCTTTAACAAAACTTTCCCGTTGTGGACTTTGTTTTCTCAGATTGTTGGTATCGGGAGTTAAACCAGCAACCTATGTGTGAAGTTCCACGAGTGTCCACCAGGAGGAGACCACGCGTGTATTAGAATAGTTGTGACTCTTTTATGTGATGACGACGCGACGACGACGGCGACGACGACGACGACGACGACGACGACGATGATGATTTGTTGTTTTCGTCACATTTAACTTTGTCAGTTTGACAAATAAATGTCCTGTAAACTAAAGTCGCGTGTCGTTTCCTCCTTTTCTCTCTAATTCTCTGAAAAAGAGTTTATACATTAAAGCCAAGGGTTAGGGTTAGGGTTAGGGTTAGGGTTAGGTTTATGAGTTAGACCCAACTCCCTAGTGGAGCTCGGTAATGCACGGGCCATATCTGCTGCAAGTTGTACCATGAGGTTTTCCCAGAGTCGCGTTGTACAACACCAAAATCAAAAACTAAAATAACAAGCTAACATAATCCATAATGCAAAAAATGATGTTTTTCTGTAGAACTAAAATTGTCCTTCCTATAAATTAGGTTCAGGCATGGGTCCACTGACCTTAAGGTTAGGGCCAATGATTGGATTAGGCCATCTATAGGGTTAGGGTTAGGGTTAGGGTTAGGTGTTTGAAAAGGGACCCATCTCTGGTATGAGACCGGTTTTGCACGGGCCATTCCCCTGTCATGGTACCCCCTAGTCCCGGAGGCATTCCGGTCCGCCCTCCTTCGATATTGGACACGAGTCCAGCCGGACTCGGCCATTTTGGCACCTTTATTGGTGTGTTTATGGCCAAAATTCTGCCTGGCCAGGCGAGTACGATTTATGGTTTTATTAATTAATTAATTATGAATTTATGTATTTATTTAATAATGTATTTATTTAATAATGATGTATTTATTTATTTATATATTTATGAATAATGTATTATTTATTATTAAGGTATTATTTATTTAGAAGCAAAATGAAATAATATTTATGAAATGAAAAAACAAAAGAGGGAAAAACAAAATAGAAATGGCGTGCTTGTGCGCGACGTTTCGACTGAGATCAGTCTTCTTCAGGCTTCAGCACGCTCTAAAATATGGTGGGGTTAAAGGCAGCAGTCTTGCAGTCAGGTGTTGTGCACATGTGGAGAGTCTGTCGAGAAATGAGAGAGGAGTGCAGCTGCAGGGCCTTATATAGGCCGCATGCTCCGCCCTCTGGAAGACGCGGAGAGGGTATCAGACAGACAGATTAGTCAATTGTAGTCCTATAGTATCTGTAGTAGCTGTCACAGTAAACAAATGAACTATTTATGAACATGTTTTTTTTGTAAATGTATTGTTTTATTATTTTTTTATTTTTTTGTAGTTTTTAATTATTTTTTTATTTTTTTTATGTGATTTTATTAAATATTTAAGCAAAGTGAACTGATTATGTCCTACATGGAATGCAATAAAATAATTTCACCGTACCGGCATACATAGAAGAGTTATTTCAATCAATGTTAAACAGATATAATGACATGAAGGAAAAGAAATATAATTTTAACAAAGTCATTGTCAGATGGGTGATTCCCATGTCCTATGTTCCGAATGTCTAGGTTGGATGTAAACACCTACAAGTTATGCATACACCCTGTGTTTTAAGGTTAGGCAAGAACCCTGTGTCCTTAGGGTTAGGGTTTGGGTTAGGCTCATGCATATACTCTGTGTCCTTAAGGTTAGGCAAGAACCCTGTGTCCTTAGGGTTAGGTTAGGGTTAGGGTTAGGGTTAGGGTTAGGGTTAGGGTTAGGGTTAGGTGTTTGAAAAGGGACCCATCTCTGGTATGAGACCGGTTTTGCACGGGCCATTCCCCTGTCATGGTACCCCCTAGTCCCGGAGGCATTCCGGTCCGCCCTCCTTCGATATTGGACACGAGTCCAGCCGGACTCGGCCATTTTGGCACCTTTATTGGTGTGTTTATGGCCAAAATTCTGCCTGGCCAGGCGAGTACGATTTATGGTTTTATTAATTAATTTATTATGAATTTATGTATTTATTTAATAATGTATTTATTTAATAATGATGTATTTATTTATTTATATATTTATGAATAATGTATTATTTATTATTAAGGTATTATTTATTCAGAAGCAAAATGAAATAATATTTATGAAATGAAAAAACAAAAGAGGGAAAAACAAAATAGAAATGGCGTGCTTGTGCGCGACGTTTCGACTGAGATCAGTCTTCTTCAGGCTTCAGCACGCTCTAAAATATGGTGGGGTTAAAGGCAGCAGTCTTGCAGTCAGGTGTTGTGCACATGTGGAGAGTCTGTCGAGAAATGAGAGAGGAGTGCAGCTGCAGGGCCTTATATAGGCCGCATGCTCCGCCCTCTGGAAGACGCGGAGAGGGTATCAGACAGACAGATTAGTCAATTGTAGTCCTATAGTATCTGTAGTAGCTGTCACAGTAAACAAATGAACTATTTATGAACATGTTTTTTTTGTAAATGTATTGTTTTATTATTTTTTTATTTTTTTGTAGTTTTTAATTATTTTTTTTATATTTTTTTATGTGATTTTATTAAATATTTAAGCAAAGTGAACTGATTATGTCCTACATGGAATGCAATAAAATAATTTCACCGTACCGGCATACATAGAAGAGTTATTTCAATCAATGTTAAACAGATATAATGACATGAAGGAAAAGAAATATAATTTTAACAAAGTCATTGTCAGATGGGTGATTACCATGTCCTATGTTCCGAATGTCTAGGTTGGATGTAAACACCTACAAGTTATGCATACACCCTGTGTTTTAAGGTTAGGCAAGAACCCTGTGTCCTTAGGGTTAGGGTTTGGGTTAGGCTTATGCATATACTCTGTGTCCTTAAGGTTAGGCAAGAACCCTGTGTCCTTAGGGTTAGGGTTTGGGTTAGGCTTATGCATATACTCTGTGTCCTTATGGTTAGGCAAGAACCCTGTGTCCTTAGGGTTAGGTTAGGGGTTAGGTTTGGGTTATGCATATACCCTGTGTCTTAAGTTTAGGCAAGAAGTCTGTGTCCTTAAGGTTAGTAAAAGAACTTGATAAAGGTTAGTTATTAAAGAAACGTTTGTTTAGTCCTTTAGGATGTCTCGTGACCAATTGTCTAATCCATTTGTTTTCTGCCTTCAAACGCTCTCTCTCTGTCCAGGTGGAAAGTGACTCCAGACCTGCAATGCGAACTGTGTGATTGCCAGGGAGAAGAAAATGTTTAACAAGAGGACTGTGGATTTCTTTTCGGTGTCGTATGTTGTACCTGTGTTGTGTGAACCTCACTCGCAGTGTGTTCCCAGTTTGACCTACATATTGTTTGCCACATTCAAAGCAAAAAATTAAGTATACACAATTAGCTGAATGTGGGGAAAACTGCTGCTCAAGTGGGAATATATGACCCGTGTGGTGACTTTTGACAAACTTAAGATGTACAAATGTGTCAATGAGAGAAGTAGGTTTTGTGAAGGTTTGAAGATTTGGTTTCAAGGTGGCTGACACCAACATTTGTTTAAGATTTAGATTCTTCTTAAAGGCTGAGATTACTGAATGAGTGGGTAATAGACCCTGCTGTGTTATATAAGAATTAAAGTTGTCCTTTAACCTCTTATTTAGTTTAAGTCCTGGAGTAGAGTAAGTTGTAATGAGAGGAATAATATTGCCCTCCCTCACTTTAGGTTTATTTTTATATGATTTGAAACATTGTCTCAGGAATGATCGACTATAGCCTCTGCCTCTAAGTGCTTTAAAAAGTATTTTAGTTGCATGATAAAATTCTGCCGACCTGGTACAAATGCGTGAAAATCTGGTAAGCTGCGACTTGACTAAACCTGCAAATGTACTTCGAGGATGGAAACTGGATTTATGCAACAATGCGTGTGTATCTGTAGCCTTAAAATACACTTTAATATCAACTTGATGTGACACTTCAAAAGCGGGCCCTTTGTAAACTGTGGTATCCAGAAAGTCCACTGAATCGTAACTCTTTGTGTGTTGAATTCGAATTGAAGGATCCAAAGTGTCCAATATTTGTAAAAATTGTTCAAACTCTGATTCCGAATCCACCCAAATTCCAAATATATCATCCAAATAGCGTAAATAATGAACAGGTTTCTTGGGGCACAGGGCCAGAGCTTTTGTTTCCCACTCTGCCATAAATATATTTGCATAAGCAGGAGCAAAACGCTTACCCATGGCTGTTCCTTTAATTTGCAGATAGTATTTCCCATCAAACTCAAAATCATTTTTTGTGAGATTAATACGTAACAGTTGTAAAAGTTCCTCATCAGGTCTGAATGGATCTGGGTATTTCTTAAAGATGTTTCTAACTGCTTTAATCCCAGCATCAATTGGAATATTGGTGTAAAGTGAAACAATATCGATGGTGAAAAACAAGGCTCTAGGAGGAACTTGTAGTGCTCTAACTGATTCAATAAAGTGCTTTGTGTCTTTAACATATGAGGGATGTCTGGTAGAAAGTGGTGTTAGATAGAATTCTATATACTCTGCTGTTGCATATGTATCACTGCCACAATCTGATACAATCGGTCTGCCCGGTGGAATCACATGAGGGACTGTCCATTTTTCTTTTTCTTTATGTATTTTTGGTAACATATAGAAGCGTCTGACTCTTGGCTCTGGAGGCCCTTTGAGGTAGCGTTTTTGTTTGGCTGTTATAAATTTCTTGTGATGTAAGGAGTCCAATATTGCGTGAACCTGTGGTATTGTTTCTGTGTGAATGGGTTGGTTTAAAGGCATATAATAAGTTGCATCTGCTAATTGCCTTTTGGCTTCATATACATATTGTGACCTGTCCATAATAACTACTGCATTCCCTTTATCTGCAGGTTTTATTACAATGCTTTTATTCTGTTTTAGATCGCTGAGATCCCGCAGGTCATCCCGCGACACATTTGGAACTTCCCTCATCCGAACAAAACCAGTTTTGAAAGATATCCTATCCTGTTTACGTAAGACTGCCAGCTCTGGGGGCAGTTTATCGGGGGGCGGTCTCCAAACCGAAGGTGGCCGAAATCTGCATGATAACATGTTTCTATTCATTTGTCTTTGACTGTTTTTGAAAAATAATGCCAGCTCTATTCTCCTATGATAGTTTTGGATATCATATTCAAACTGAATCTTTTGATCCTTGTGTAGTTGATAAGTCGGAATAAAAGTTAAGCCTTTTTCTAATAGTTTCAATTGTGTTAGTGAGGGACTAAATCCCGTACACAAAACCACAACATTGTTGGCTTCTAAACCCTCAACGCCCCTCTCTCTTATGTTTGAGGGGGTGGGAAATTTAACTCTTCCGCCCAGTGTTTAAGCATGTTCTGGGCTGTACCCCTTGTCCAATGAATGTCATCTGCTCTGGTCTCAAAAAGCTCATAAGAAAGAAGAGTCAAGTGTGCCATGTTACAGCAGATATGATTGTTTAGCGCGGTCAGATTGGCTTGGTCTGTTTGAGGAAGGTTCCTAGAATAGTTAATCAGTGGTATGTAAACACTAGCTTCTGGAAACTGTCTTTTGGCTTCTCTCACTGCAGTCTGAAGCTGTTTGATTGATGTGCCCCTAGGATCCTGATTCCTGGAATTAATGCCAAAAGACAGCACAATCTTGCGGACATCTCCCTGCTTGAGGGCCGTATTCATTAAGTGGGCGGCATTCAAGAAAGTTGCACCTGGATAGCTGTCAATCTGTAAGTCTCCATACTCATGGGAAATTATTCTGCCAACATTTGAATCTCCTATTATCAGATTAGGTTTGGTGACATGTAAAGCCCAATCACGTTTCTTTCTGTTTGTGTGTATGTGCTTAGTGACATTGAAGGATCTGCCATGGGTTGCTGGTATTGCTGCAGAATCGTCCTCCCCTGGAAAGAGACCAGTCATCAATTCATCATCTGTTGGAGAATTGAACATCACATCCCATTCATCCTCCTGCTGCTGTTCCCTCTCCGCCGCTGCAGGCGGGGGGCCTTGAGGCGCTTGTTCTACCGCTGGAGGAGAAGCAGTGGCAAATGTCTGCTGTGAAGAAGAGGAGGAAGATGAGGGACCATGTATCCCATCATCAAAGGACTCCTCTCTTACAACATTTGGATTGTTATTTTTCCGAAAGCGAACCTGTCTTTGATCCAAAGCTGCATGTTGTGGAGGAATTTCAATAATGTCAACCGCCTCTGTGGTCCTGCTTGGACCTGGGAGCACCCCTGTTTGGGACTGTGAGTGCGGGTGTACATCAGTCACCAGTGCAGCATTGTCTGAAGCAATCGGGGAGGGGAGAGAGTCCTGACTTTGTAACTCATGTATGTCCCCCTGTATGGGTGTACTTGTCCCCACATTCTCCCGTGGCGCTTGAGGTCTGACTTCAACCCTACATGTTTGCGTGCCAGATGTTCGAGTGACAGGAGAGGCAGGGGAAGGAGCAGGTATAGCCGTCCTAACCTGACGAGGAACTAATATTGGTCCCGCGTTTGGGCCTGTCTGTGGTCCATGCACCTGTGCGCGGACCTGAACTTCAGCTCTCTCATTGGGCTCTGCCTCCTGAAAACAATCTGCAATAAGGTTTCTGGCCTGATTCAGAGTAGCATTAGTCACTTTTGGTAAATTGCGTTTCACCCAGCGTTCTGCAACTGCCAGCGCTTCTGGCCAGTCTATGTAGGATTGCCTTTCCATTTGATATTGAAGATCTTTCAGAACTGTCTGGTAATGTTCCTCTAAGGCCTGTTTAGTAACATAGCCCCAGTTTTTGGCATTTCCCATGAGAATGTGTAGAATATCATCCTGAGCCAGAGCTGGCTTGATGCTCTGAGCTAGCTCTTTCACTTTCCTGTCAATCATGTTGTTGCCTGATCCATTGTTTTCATCCATCAAGTTATTCAGATGATGTTGCACTTTGATGGAATGGTGCATTAAGCGAATGGCCCTTGCTAAAGCTGGGTCTGCCGCTCTACGGATAAGACCATCTTCACCGCGTGAATTACTGCGGGCACGAAAACCTCTGGACCAGGCTCGTTTCCGAGAGGGATCCCTGAAACGAGGCCTAGAATCCCGGACCACGTCCGCGTAGGATCGTGTTCTGGACTGATGACGGCGAGTACTTCTGACATAGGGAGGCGCTGGCGGATCAGGTGTTTGAAAAGGGACCCATCTCTGGTATGAGACCGGTTTTGCACGGGCCATTCCCCTGTCATGGTACCCCCTAGTCCCGGAGGCATTCCGGTCCGCCCTCCTTCGATATTGGACACGAGTCCAGCCGGACTCGGCCATTTTGGCACCTTTATTGGTGTGTTTATGGCCAAAATTCTGCCTGGCCAGGCGAGTACGATTTATGGTTTTATTAATTAATTTATTATGAATTTATGTATTTATTTAATAATGTATTTATTTAATAATGATGTATTTATTTATTTATATATTTATGAATAATGTATTATTTATTATTAAGGTATTATTTATTCAGAAGCAAAATGAAATAATATTTATGAAATGAAAAAACAAAAGAGGGAAAAACAAAATAGAAATGGCGTGCTTGTGCGCGACGTTTCGACTGAGATCAGTCTTCTTCAGGCTTCAGCACGCTCTAAAATATGGTGGGGTTAAAGGCAGCAGTCTTGCAGTCAGGTGTTGTGCACATGTGGAGAGTCTGTCGAGAAATGAGAGAGGAGTGCAGCTGCAGGGCCTTATATAGGCCGCATGCTCCGCCCTCTGGAAGACGCGGAGAGGGTATCAGACAGACAGATTAGTCAATTGTAGTCCTATAGTATCTGTAGTAGCTGTCACAGTAAACAAATGAACTATTTATGAACATGTTTTTTTTGTAAATGTATTGTTTTATTATTTTTTTATTTTTTTGTAGTTTTTAATTATTTTTTTTATATTTTTTTATGTGATTTTATTAAATATTTAAGCAAAGTGAACTGATTATGTCCTACATGGAATGCAATAAAATAATTTCACCGTACCGGCATACATAGAAGAGTTATTTCAATCAATGTTAAACAGATATAATGACATGAAGGAAAAGAAATATAATTTTAACAAAGTCATTGTCAGATGGGTGATTACCATGTCCTATGTTCCGAATGTCTAGGTTGGATGTAAACACCTACAAGTTATGCATACACCCTGTGTTTTAAGGTTAGGCAAGAACCCTGTGTCCTTAGGGTTAGGGTTTGGGTTAGGCTTATGCATATACTCTGTGTCCTTAAGGTTAGGCAAGAACCCTGTGTCCTTAGGGTTAGGGTTTGGGTTAGGCTTATGCATATACTCTGTGTCCTTATGGTTAGGCAAGAACCCTGTGTCCTTAGGGTTAGGTTAGGGGTTAGGTTTGGGTTATGCATATACCCTGTGTCTTAAGTTTAGGCAAGAAGTCTGTGTCCTTAAGGTTAGTAAAAGAACTTGATAAAGGTTAGTTATTAAAGAAACGTTTGTTTAGTCCTTTAGGATGTCTCGTGACCAATTGTCTAATCCATTTGTTTTCTGCCTTCAAACGCTCTCTCTCTGTCCAGGTGGAAAGTGACTCCAGACCTGCAATGCGAACTGTGTGATTGCCAGGGAGAAGAAAATGTTTAACAAGAGGACTGTGGATTTCTTTTCGGTGTCGTATGTTGTACCTGTGTTGTGTGAACCTCACTCGCAGTGTGTTCCCAGTTTGACCTACATATTGTTTGCCACATTCAAAGCAAAAAATTAAGTATACACAATTAGCTGAATGTGGGGAAAACTGCTGCTCAAGTGGGAATATATGACCCGTGTGGTGACTTTTGACAAACTTAAGATGTACAAATGTGTCAATGAGAGAAGTAGGTTTTGTGAAGGTTTGAAGATTTGGTTTCAAGGTGGCTGACACCAACATTTGTTTAAGATTTAGATTCTTCTTAAAGGCTGAGATTACTGAATGAGTGGGTAATAGACCCTGCTGTGTTATATAAGAATTAAAGTTGTCCTTTAACCTCTTATTTAGTTTAAGTCCTGGAGTAGAGTAAGTTGTAATGAGAGGAATAATATTGCCCTCCCTCACTTTAGGTTTATTTTTATATGATTTGAAACATTGTCTCAGGAATGATCGACTATAGCCTCTGCCTCTAAGTGCTTTAAAAAGTATTTTAGTTGCATGATAAAATTCTGCCGACCTGGTACAAATGCGTGAAAATCTGGTAAGCTGCGACTTGACTAAACCTGCAAATGTACTTCGAGGATGGAAACTGGATTTATGCAACAATGCGTGTGTATCTGTAGCCTTAAAATACACTTTAATATCAACTTGATGTGACACTTCAAAAGCGGGCCCTTTGTAAACTGTGGTATCCAGAAAGTCCACTGAATCGTAACTCTTTGTGTGTTGAATTCGAATTGAAGGATCCAAAGTGTCCAATATTTGTAAAAATTGTTCAAACTCTGATTCCGAATCCACCCAAATTCCAAATATATCATCCAAATAGCGTAAATAATGAACAGGTTTCTTGGGGCACAGGGCCAGAGCTTTTGTTTCCCACTCTGCCATAAATATATTTGCATAAGCAGGAGCAAAACGCTTACCCATGGCTGTTCCTTTAATTTGCAGATAGTATTTCCCATCAAACTCAAAATCATTTTTTGTGAGATTAATACGTAACAGTTGTAAAAGTTCCTCATCAGGTCTGAATGGATCTGGGTATTTCTTAAAGATGTTTCTAACTGCTTTAATCCCAGCATCAATTGGAATATTGGTGTAAAGTGAAACAATATCGATGGTGAAAAACAAGGCTCTAGGAGGAACTTGTAGTGCTCTAACTGATTCAATAAAGTGCTTTGTGTCTTTAACATATGAGGGATGTCTGGTAGAAAGTGGTGTTAGATAGAATTCTATATACTCTGCTGTTGCATATGTATCACTGCCACAATCTGATACAATCGGTCTGCCCGGTGGAATCACATGAGGGACTGTCCATTTTTCTTTTTCTTTATGTATTTTTGGTAACATATAGAAGCGTCTGACTCTTGGCTCTGGAGGCCCTTTGAGGTAGCGTTTTTGTTTGGCTGTTATAAATTTCTTGTGATGTAAGGAGTCCAATATTGCGTGAACCTGTGGTATTGTTTCTGTGTGAATGGGTTGGTTTAAAGGCATATAATAAGTTGCATCTGCTAATTGCCTTTTGGCTTCATATACATATTGTGACCTGTCCATAATAACTACTGCATTCCCTTTATCTGCAGGTTTTATTACAATGCTTTTATTCTGTTTTAGATCGCTGAGATCCCGCAGGTCATCCCGCGACACATTTGGAACTTCCCTCATCCGAACAAAACCAGTTTTGAAAGATATCCTATCCTGTTTACGTAAGACTGCCAGCTCTGGGGGCAGTTTATCGGGGGGCGGTCTCCAAACCGAAGGTGGCCGAAATCTGCATGATAACATGTTTCTATTCATTTGTCTTTGACTGTTTTTGAAAAATAATGCCAGCTCTATTCTCCTATGATAGTTTTGGATATCATATTCAAACTGAATCTTTTGATCCTTGTGTAGTTGATAAGTCGGAATAAAAGTTAAGCCTTTTTCTAATAGTTTCAATTGTGTTAGTGAGGGACTAAATCCCGTACACAAAACCACAACATTGTTGGCTTCTAAACCCTCAACGCCCCTCTCTCTTATGTTTGAGGGGGTGGGAAATTTAACTCTTCCGCCCAGTGTTTAAGCATGTTCTGGGCTGTACCCCTTGTCCAATGAATGTCATCTGCTCTGGTCTCAAAAAGCTCATAAGAAAGAAGAGTCAAGTGTGCCATGTTACAGCAGATATGATTGTTTAGCGCGGTCAGATTGGCTTGGTCTGTTTGAGGAAGGTTCCTAGAATAGTTAATCAGTGGTATGTAAACACTAGCTTCTGGAAACTGTCTTTTGGCTTCTCTCACTGCAGTCTGAAGCTGTTTGATTGATGTGCCCCTAGGATCCTGATTCCTGGAATTAATGCCAAAAGACAGCACAATCTTGCGGACATCTCCCTGCTTGAGGGCCGTATTCATTAAGTGGGCGGCATTCAAGAAAGTTGCACCTGGATAGCTGTCAATCTGTAAGTCTCCATACTCATGGGAAATTATTCTGCCAACATTTGAATCTCCTATTATCAGATTAGGTTTGGTGACATGTAAAGCCCAATCACGTTTCTTTCTGTTTGTGTGTATGTGCTTAGTGACATTGAAGGATCTGCCATGGGTTGCTGGTATTGCTGCAGAATCGTCCTCCCCTGGAAAGAGACCAGTCATCAATTCATCATCTGTTGGAGAATTGAACATCACATCCCATTCATCCTCCTGCTGCTGTTCCCTCTCCGCCGCTGCAGGCGGGGGGCCTTGAGGCGCTTGTTCTACCGCTGGAGGAGAAGCAGTGGCAAATGTCTGCTGTGAAGAAGAGGAGGAAGATGAGGGACCATGTATCCCATCATCAAAGGACTCCTCTCTTACAACATTTGGATTGTTATTTTTCCGAAAGCGAACCTGTCTTTGATCCAAAGCTGCATGTTGTGGAGGAATTTCAATAATGTCAACCGCCTCTGTGGTCCTGCTTGGACCTGGGAGCACCCCTGTTTGGGACTGTGAGTGCGGGTGTACATCAGTCACCAGTGCAGCATTGTCTGAAGCAATCGGGGAGGGGAGAGAGTCCTGACTTTGTAACTCATGTATGTCCCCCTGTATGGGTGTACTTGTCCCCACATTCTCCCGTGGCGCTTGAGGTCTGACTTCAACCCTACATGTTTGCGTGCCAGATGTTCGAGTGACAGGAGAGGCAGGGGAAGGAGCAGGTATAGCCGTCCTAACCTGACGAGGAACTAATATTGGTCCCGCGTTTGGGCCTGTCTGTGGTCCATGCACCTGTGCGCGGACCTGAACTTCAGCTCTCTCATTGGGCTCTGCCTCCTGAAAACAATCTGCAATAAGGTTTCTGGCCTGATTCAGAGTAGCATTAGTCACTTTTGGTAAATTGCGTTTCACCCAGCGTTCTGCAACTGCCAGCGCTTCTGGCCAGTCTATGTAGGATTGCCTTTCCATTTGATATTGAAGATCTTTCAGAACTGTCTGGTAATGTTCCTCTAAGGCCTGTTTAGTAACATAGCCCCAGTTTTTGGCATTTCCCATGAGAATGTGTAGAATATCATCCTGAGCCAGAGCTGGCTTGATGCTCTGAGCTAGCTCTTTCACTTTCCTGTCAATCATGTTGTTGCCTGATCCATTGTTTTCATCCATCAAGTTATTCAGATGATGTTGCACTTTGATGGAATGGTGCATTAAGCGAATGGCCCTTGCTAAAGCTGGGTCTGCCGCTCTACGGATAAGACCATCTTCACCGCGTGAATTACTGCGGGCACGAAAACCTCTGGACCAGGCTCGTTTCCGAGAGGGATCCCTGAAACGAGGCCTAGAATCCCGGACCACGTCCGCGTAGGATCGTGTTCTGGACTGATGACGGCGAGTACTTCTGACATAGGGAGGCGCTGGCGGATCAGGTGTTTGAAAAGGGACCCATCTCTGGTATGAGACCGGTTTTGCACGGGCCATTCCCCTGTCATGGTACCCCCTAGTCCCGGAGGCATTCCGGTCCGCCCTCCTTCGATATTGGACACGAGTCCAGCCGGACTCGGCCATTTTGGCACCTTTATTGGTGTGTTTATGGCCAAAATTCTGCCTGGCCAGGCGAGTACGATTTATGGTTTTATTAATTAATTTATTATGAATTTATGTATTTATTTAATAATGTATTTATTTAATAATGATGTATTTATTTATTTATATATTTATGAATAATGTATTATTTATTATTAAGGTATTATTTATTCAGAAGCAAAATGAAATAATATTTATGAAATGAAAAAACAAAAGAGGGAAAAACAAAATAGAAATGGCGTGCTTGTGCGCGACGTTTCGACTGAGATCAGTCTTCTTCAGGCTTCAGCACGCTCTAAAATATGGTGGGGTTAAAGGCAGCAGTCTTGCAGTCAGGTGTTGTGCACATGTGGAGAGTCTGTCGAGAAATGAGAGAGGAGTGCAGCTGCAGGGCCTTATATAGGCCGCATGCTCCGCCCTCTGGAAGACGCGGAGAGGGTATCAGACAGACAGATTAGTCAATTGTAGTCCTATAGTATCTGTAGTAGCTGTCACAGTAAACAAATGAACTATTTATGAACATGTTTTTTTTGTAAATGTATTGTTTTATTATTTTTTTATTTTTTTGTAGTTTTTAATTATTTTTTTTATATTTTTTTATGTGATTTTATTAAATATTTAAGCAAAGTGAACTGATTATGTCCTACATGGAATGCAATAAAATAATTTCACCGTACCGGCATACATAGAAGAGTTATTTCAATCAATGTTAAACAGATATAATGACATGAAGGAAAAGAAATATAATTTTAACAAAGTCATTGTCAGATGGGTGATTACCATGTCCTATGTTCCGAATGTCTAGGTTGGATGTAAACACCTACAAGTTATGCATACACCCTGTGTTTTAAGGTTAGGCAAGAACCCTGTGTCCTTAGGGTTAGGGTTTGGGTTAGGCTTATGCATATACTCTGTGTCCTTAAGGTTAGGCAAGAACCCTGTGTCCTTAGGGTTAGGGTTTGGGTTAGGCTTATGCATATACTCTGTGTCCTTATGGTTAGGCAAGAACCCTGTGTCCTTAGGGTTAGGTTAGGGGTTAGGTTTGGGTTATGCATATACCCTGTGTCTTAAGTTTAGGCAAGAAGTCTGTGTCCTTAAGGTTAGTAAAAGAACTTGATAAAGGTTAGTTATTAAAGAAACGTTTGTTTAGTCCTTTAGGATGTCTCGTGACCAATTGTCTAATCCATTTGTTTTCTGCCTTCAAACGCTCTCTCTCTGTCCAGGTGGAAAGTGACTCCAGACCTGCAATGCGAACTGTGTGATTGCCAGGGAGAAGAAAATGTTTAACAAGAGGACTGTGGATTTCTTTTCGGTGTCGTATGTTGTACCTGTGTTGTGTGAACCTCACTCGCAGTGTGTTCCCAGTTTGACCTACATATTGTTTGCCACATTCAAAGCAAAAAATTAAGTATACACAATTAGCTGAATGTGGGGAAAACTGCTGCTCAAGTGGGAATATATGACCCGTGTGGTGACTTTTGACAAACTTAAGATGTACAAATGTGTCAATGAGAGAAGTAGGTTTTGTGAAGGTTTGAAGATTTGGTTTCAAGGTGGCTGACACCAACATTTGTTTAAGATTTAGATTCTTCTTAAAGGCTGAGATTACTGAATGAGTGGGTAATAGACCCTGCTGTGTTATATAAGAATTAAAGTTGTCCTTTAACCTCTTATTTAGTTTAAGTCCTGGAGTAGAGTAAGTTGTAATGAGAGGAATAATATTGCCCTCCCTCACTTTAGGTTTATTTTTATATGATTTGAAACATTGTCTCAGGAATGATCGACTATAGCCTCTGCCTCTAAGTGCTTTAAAAAGTATTTTAGTTGCATGATAAAATTCTGCCGACCTGGTACAAATGCGTGAAAATCTGGTAAGCTGCGACTTGACTAAACCTGCAAATGTACTTCGAGGATGGAAACTGGATTTATGCAACAATGCGTGTGTATCTGTAGCCTTAAAATACACTTTAATATCAACTTGATGTGACACTTCAAAAGCGGGCCCTTTGTAAACTGTGGTATCCAGAAAGTCCACTGAATCGTAACTCTTTGTGTGTTGAATTCGAATTGAAGGATCCAAAGTGTCCAATATTTGTAAAAATTGTTCAAACTCTGATTCCGAATCCACCCAAATTCCAAATATATCATCCAAATAGCGTAAATAATGAACAGGTTTCTTGGGGCACAGGGCCAGAGCTTTTGTTTCCCACTCTGCCATAAATATATTTGCATAAGCAGGAGCAAAACGCTTACCCATGGCTGTTCCTTTAATTTGCAGATAGTATTTCCCATCAAACTCAAAATCATTTTTTGTGAGATTAATACGTAACAGTTGTAAAAGTTCCTCATCAGGTCTGAATGGATCTGGGTATTTCTTAAAGATGTTTCTAACTGCTTTAATCCCAGCATCAATTGGAATATTGGTGTAAAGTGAAACAATATCGATGGTGAAAAACAAGGCTCTAGGAGGAACTTGTAGTGCTCTAACTGATTCAATAAAGTGCTTTGTGTCTTTAACATATGAGGGATGTCTGGTAGAAAGTGGTGTTAGATAGAATTCTATATACTCTGCTGTTGCATATGTATCACTGCCACAATCTGATACAATCGGTCTGCCCGGTGGAATCACATGAGGGACTGTCCATTTTTCTTTTTCTTTATGTATTTTTGGTAACATATAGAAGCGTCTGACTCTTGGCTCTGGAGGCCCTTTGAGGTAGCGTTTTTGTTTGGCTGTTATAAATTTCTTGTGATGTAAGGAGTCCAATATTGCGTGAACCTGTGGTATTGTTTCTGTGTGAATGGGTTGGTTTAAAGGCATATAATAAGTTGCATCTGCTAATTGCCTTTTGGCTTCATATACATATTGTGACCTGTCCATAATAACTACTGCATTCCCTTTATCTGCAGGTTTTATTACAATGCTTTTATTCTGTTTTAGATCGCTGAGATCCCGCAGGTCATCCCGCGACACATTTGGAACTTCCCTCATCCGAACAAAACCAGTTTTGAAAGATATCCTATCCTGTTTACGTAAGACTGCCAGCTCTGGGGGCAGTTTATCGGGGGGCGGTCTCCAAACCGAAGGTGGCCGAAATCTGCATGATAACATGTTTCTATTCATTTGTCTTTGACTGTTTTTGAAAAATAATGCCAGCTCTATTCTCCTATGATAGTTTTGGATATCATATTCAAACTGAATCTTTTGATCCTTGTGTAGTTGATAAGTCGGAATAAAAGTTAAGCCTTTTTCTAATAGTTTCAATTGTGTTAGTGAGGGACTAAATCCCGTACACAAAACCACAACATTGTTGGCTTCTAAACCCTCAACGCCCCTCTCTCTTATGTTTGAGGGGGTGGGAAATTTAACTCTTCCGCCCAGTGTTTAAGCATGTTCTGGGCTGTACCCCTTGTCCAATGAATGTCATCTGCTCTGGTCTCAAAAAGCTCATAAGAAAGAAGAGTCAAGTGTGCCATGTTACAGCAGATATGATTGTTTAGCGCGGTCAGATTGGCTTGGTCTGTTTGAGGAAGGTTCCTAGAATAGTTAATCAGTGGTATGTAAACACTAGCTTCTGGAAACTGTCTTTTGGCTTCTCTCACTGCAGTCTGAAGCTGTTTGATTGATGTGCCCCTAGGATCCTGATTCCTGGAATTAATGCCAAAAGACAGCACAATCTTGCGGACATCTCCCTGCTTGAGGGCCGTATTCATTAAGTGGGCGGCATTCAAGAAAGTTGCACCTGGATAGCTGTCAATCTGTAAGTCTCCATACTCATGGGAAATTATTCTGCCAACATTTGAATCTCCTATTATCAGATTAGGTTTGGTGACATGTAAAGCCCAATCACGTTTCTTTCTGTTTGTGTGTATGTGCTTAGTGACATTGAAGGATCTGCCATGGGTTGCTGGTATTGCTGCAGAATCGTCCTCCCCTGGAAAGAGACCAGTCATCAATTCATCATCTGTTGGAGAATTGAACATCACATCCCATTCATCCTCCTGCTGCTGTTCCCTCTCCGCCGCTGCAGGCGGGGGGCCTTGAGGCGCTTGTTCTACCGCTGGAGGAGAAGCAGTGGCAAATGTCTGCTGTGAAGAAGAGGAGGAAGATGAGGGACCATGTATCCCATCATCAAAGGACTCCTCTCTTACAACATTTGGATTGTTATTTTTCCGAAAGCGAACCTGTCTTTGATCCAAAGCTGCATGTTGTGGAGGAATTTCAATAATGTCAACCGCCTCTGTGGTCCTGCTTGGACCTGGGAGCACCCCTGTTTGGGACTGTGAGTGCGGGTGTACATCAGTCACCAGTGCAGCATTGTCTGAAGCAATCGGGGAGGGGAGAGAGTCCTGACTTTGTAACTCATGTATGTCCCCCTGTATGGGTGTACTTGTCCCCACATTCTCCCGTGGCGCTTGAGGTCTGACTTCAACCCTACATGTTTGCGTGCCAGATGTTCGAGTGACAGGAGAGGCAGGGGAAGGAGCAGGTATAGCCGTCCTAACCTGACGAGGAACTAATATTGGTCCCGCGTTTGGGCCTGTCTGTGGTCCATGCACCTGTGCGCGGACCTGAACTTCAGCTCTCTCATTGGGCTCTGCCTCCTGAAAACAATCTGCAATAAGGTTTCTGGCCTGATTCAGAGTAGCATTAGTCACTTTTGGTAAATTGCGTTTCACCCAGCGTTCTGCAACTGCCAGCGCTTCTGGCCAGTCTATGTAGGATTGCCTTTCCATTTGATATTGAAGATCTTTCAGAACTGTCTGGTAATGTTCCTCTAAGGCCTGTTTAGTAACATAGCCCCAGTTTTTGGCATTTCCCATGAGAATGTGTAGAATATCATCCTGAGCCAGAGCTGGCTTGATGCTCTGAGCTAGCTCTTTCACTTTCCTGTCAATCATGTTGTTGCCTGATCCATTGTTTTCATCCATCAAGTTATTCAGATGATGTTGCACTTTGATGGAATGGTGCATTAAGCGAATGGCCCTTGCTAAAGCTGGGTCTGCCGCTCTACGGATAAGACCATCTTCACCGCGTGAATTACTGCGGGCACGAAAACCTCTGGACCAGGCTCGTTTCCGAGAGGGATCCCTGAAACGAGGCCTAGAATCCCGGACCACGTCCGCGTAGGATCGTGTTCTGGACTGATGACGGCGAGTACTTCTGACATAGGGAGGCGCTGGCGGATCAGGTGTTTGAAAAGGGACCCATCTCTGGTATGAGACCGGTTTTGCACGGGCCATTCCCCTGTCATGGTACCCCCCTAGTCCCGGAGGCATTCCGGTCCGCCCTCCTTCGATATTGGACACGAGTCCAGCCGGACTCGGCCATTTTGGCACCTTTATTGGTGTGTTTATGGCCAAAATTCTGCCTGGCCAGGCGAGTACGATTTATGGTTTTATTAATTAATTTATTATGAATTATGTATTTATTTAATAATGTATTTATTTAATAATGATGTATTTATTTATTTATATATTTATGAATAATGTATTATTTATTATTAAGGTATTATTTATTCAGAAGCAAAATGAAATAATATTTATGAAATGAAAAAACAAAAGAGGGAAAAAACAAAATAGAAATGGCGTGCTTGTGCGCGACGTTTCGACTGAGATCAGTCTTCTTCAGGCTTCAGCACGCTCTAAAATATGGTGGGGTTAAAGGCAGCAGTCTTGCAGTCAGGTGTTGTGCACATGTGGAGAGTCTGTCGAGAAATGAGAGAGGAGTGCAGCTGCAGGGCCTTATATAGGCCGCATGCTCCGCCCTCTGGAAGACGCGGAGAGGGTATCAGACAGACAGATTAGTCAATTGTAGTCCTATAGTATCTGTAGTAGCTG